>NC_137220.1:11391397-11440414 GCF_949987685.1 Ammodytes marinus
GATTATCAAACTGTACTTTATGTCCATGTGTTGCTAACAATGTCATTTCTTATATCATAAGGTCAAATATATTCTAAATCCTTTGTAGGTGTGTGTGGTTTAATGCTGTAAAATCCTGTTCTTGATTCTGTTTAAAAATAGTTCATGTTTATTTATACATTAGTGTTAACATTTGACATTGCTTCCCTGATTACTTTAATTGCAAAAAAGATAATCTCATTATCACAAAGGATCTCAATTTAGCACAGGTATTTAACTGTATTCTGTTCCATTTTGCTTGTTCAATTTTGCCTTGCCTGTCAAGGATGGATTGAAAAGAAAAAAGATATGACTAAGGAAAGGAAAAAAACAAGCAATTCAAACATAAAACTATTTCAACAATGCTAAAACCAGAAAACAATATCTGTGACAAATATACCGGCCTAATGTCACTGAGATTACAAAGTACAAAACAGTACATTGCTTGATAAAAAAAATTAATCATGAAATTTGCTTCAGAAAGGTTTGTGGGGAATTGTAAATATCTGCCAGTGTTCTGATATACACAGCGGATACTAAAAACGTGTGTGTGTGTGTGTGTGTGTGTGTGTGTGTGTGTGTGTGTGTGTGTGTGTGTGTGTGTGTGTGTGTGTGTGTGTGTGTGTGTGTGTGTGTGTGTGTGTGTGTGTGTGTGTGTGTGTGTGTGTGTGTGTGTGTGTGTGTGAACTATTAGTAGTCTGTACTAATTGACAAAAAACCATCAGTGCCATGGGGAGAAAATTGTATGAGTGATGCTTTGATTTCTCACTCTTTTTCTTCCCAGTTCCTCATAGGGAAGCTGCTCCGTCCGTCCCTCCCTCCACAACCCAGCTGCTCTGAGCTGGAGAGGGGCTCGGCGGGGCTCTGGGTAGCCTTAGCTCCCTGTGCTTGGGTGAGAATTAGCCAGCTTTAGCGCTCGCCTTGCCTGGTAATCCCTTAATCTGGCTGGGCTGAAGAGGAAGGATTTGGAGGAGAGATGGTGTGTCAATCCATGTCTTCACATCTCTGTTGTTGGCACGGTGCAGGTAAACAGAAAAACATGGTAAAAGTTTTGCAGCTGAGAGTTGTTTTCCGTGTCTTAATGACTTAGGCATGCTTTTCTGTATGTACGAGGTGCTTTATCTTCTTTAACTAGGTGTTGCATTTTGAAAGATAGAAATAAAATAAAATACATTTAGCCTGTATTTTAATTTTACACCATGGTAATGATAGCATTTATTTCAGTAAAGACCACATTTCAAAATAAACTCCTTTTACGTCCTGGTGCAAATAAGGTGCTGCCTCTTAAAGTTGCAAAGTATGTACATTTTTTCACTCATTATGGGCAAAATAAATTGTGAAAATAACTGTATCCTCACAATTTAAGTTGATATGGCAATCATCATTATCATTTATTTCATATCATTATAAAGTCCCCTTAGCAGAGAGGAGCAGCAGATTCAGGGTTCGATTTGATTTGATTTATTAGGATCCCCATTAGCAACACACCGGAGTGACAGCTAGCCTTCCTGGGCTCCTGACAATTCATCACTATGAATGACCCCTTTCACATTGTCATTTTATATATTGTTATTGTAGGAATACTGAAAAATACTTATGGCCGCTTAAGTTTAGTTTTTAACTTTAGCTTCACTGTAGAAACCATGTCAACCATTTTTTTTTTGATTAATTTTAAAAGAAAAAGCCAAGAAACACAAACATGTCACTAATTGAAGAAAGAAGAAGAAATAAACATCTACATTTAAATAAAATATACCAAATATTTGTAAAATGAGTAACACTTGTTAACACCTTTACACAAAGCCACTCTCTAATTGTCCACTTAGTTTTTCATTGGCTACTGTATTAATAATTGGCAATAATGACTTGTTCTGTTCCAGTCTTCATTTCTTCAACTCTCAAACTAAGTTGTGTGTACACATATTTTTACTATTTCTGTATTCATTCACCAAATTTTGTTTCAAGTACCAGGTAGCCCAATAATTACCCCTTTAACCTCTAGGCCCAAGCCTACCCTGATAGACTTATGTTGGGATACCAGTACACATGTATGGTCTCAATGAACATTCCCTCACATTTTTTACCTGATTGAGCGCAAAGTGCGGTGCTATGTAGAGGCCAGCTGTGGCTCATGCAGTTTTACTTTGATTATTTTTCAGCAGTCAAGTCTGACATGACAATGGGCAACTGATGAAAAAAAACACCCTTTAAATGGAGAACATCTTTTTAGATGTTTTAATGCACTTTGGCACTGCTGTCTATCCAATAATTGCATGGTATAAATAAGATATAATATAATGTAGTGACAATGCATGCTTTTTTTAAAGAATTCCTTTAAAATGACAATTTGCCTAATGATAATTGATGGTTAAACTACGCTCCTGCTAATGGTCTATGAATAACAAAGCATCCCCGGCCATGTTAACATTGTCATGAATGCGATAACACACAGAGGGGGAATGAGGGGCGGCCTGGTATACTGATTGTGCAACCGCATGGTAATGAATGGCTAATGTGCTGGTGCAGAGGAGACGTTAATGCCATCCTAATTCCCTTTTGCTCAGAGCGGGGCACTGTGTCCTGAGCCTGTTAATCTGAAACCCTTTAAACCCTTTAATCTGGGAATCTGTCACACACAATCACGCGGACACACACACACACACACACACACACACACACACACACACACACACACACACACACACACACACACACACACACACACACACACACACACACACACACACACACACACATAGACAGGGACAACCTGTCACTGCCTTGTAAAAGTACTGCTCCATACCTGTCACACCTCTCTCCGTGTATTGTCTCTTTTCTCTGAGACACATGTGACATATTGAGCGCCTGCAGCGAGATTCTTCCCCATGAGCGGCATTCCAGAGCAGGCCGTCCCAGGGGAGCGTGAGAGTGGGGCCGGGACAGTGTTAGGTCTGGGGGCGGTTTGGGGGGAGGGGGGGGGGGTGGTGCAGGGGGCTTGTTGATGCAAAAAGGTTGCTCTGGATGATGGGAGTAGTGTTGTGGTTGTTGGGTTTTTCTGCTTCTATTTCACTCTCTTGATCAGGAGTTGGACAGAGTGAAACACTGTGACCTCGGCAGATGTGAAACTGAGCACCTCGGCTACACTTTACTTCCACACACTTCCTGTCCCAATAGATACGTTTAAAAATCCTCTAAGTGGTATGTATCTTGTCGCCCCCATGTCCACCTAAAAAACAAAGTGCTAAAGACATACTATTACTGAAACACTAACCATTCATGAGGACATACTTTAAGAGAACATTATGCCGGCAACTTAGTTAAAAGGACTAAAGCACAATTCGATCCATCAAGAAAAGGCAAACCATAATTATTACACTTAAAATAAAATACAAATGAAACAAGATCAAAATTACGATATCAAAATATGGACACAAAAAATACATTTGAAGCTGCTACATACCCCGAGCAGAGAAAGGCCATCAGAATGAAGGATGCTTTGAACTCCTTCTGATTATTTTCTTGCTCATCCTATTCTCTGCTGTATCCTTCAGCTTGAACAGATATGTTATTGCTTTTCATTCACACAACATGTCGTACATTTGTTTTGAAGAGGAGCAGCACAAAGAAATCTTCATGCATGGCAACCTGTTTTCATAAACCTGTTGTGGACATTGTTCCTTTTCTATTCTGCTCGACATGGAATGCATTTTGTCTAGGCATTTCCACTCCGAGCTGTTGATTGTGTCCCTTTTGGTTAATACATTCAGAATGGGGACTTTGTTTGCGTGAGTGAAGACAATGTGTGTGTGTGTGTGTGTGTGTGTGTGTGTGCACTTTTGTCACATATTATCTTATCAGTTTTTCGTCTTTCTCTTTCTTTGTCTCCGCTCCTCTCCCCATTCTTTCTGTCTTGCTGTCGGTAAATATTTCATTTGCTTTGCCGTGGTAGTGGGGCTGGTACATTAACCAGCGGTGCCAGTCGAGCTCTCTGCTTGTGGCTGGCTGTATAAAAATAAACACACTCTAGTTGTAATGAACAGATGTCACAGAATTTAAACGTGCCCCCCCCCCCCCTTTCTCTTCCTACACACGCACACACGCACACACACACACACACACACACACACACACACACACACACACACACACACACACACACACACACACACACACACACTCACACACTCACACACTTTACCCTCCTCTCCCTCCTCTCCTTCTCATTCTTGCTCACGCGTAAAGGCACACATGCATGCATGCACACGCAGCATGCAGTTAACACTCCTGCATTCACATGTGTTCAGAACCACGGACAGCAAATGAGACCCAGGATCAAGACACTTGTACACATGAGTGTATATCCAACATACACAGAAATTCCCATGTGAACGTTGCCTGGCTTGAGATATGTATTGCTTTGCTTAATCTCTTCCTCTCTTTATTAGTCTATTCTTTCCTCTTTCTCCTCCGTCCCTCCCTCCCTCTCTCTCTGCCTGTCCGTCTGACAGCAGGCTCACACTGTGGTCATTTTACAGACTACTTTCATGAGGTCCTCCCATCCACTCCGCAAAAACCAGCCTGTCATCCCACAATCCTCATCGGCATCATCAGTACCCATTTTTGGTTACTGTGAGGAAGGGATGGGCATAAAGTGTGTGTGTGTGTGTGTGTGTGTGTGTGTGTGTGTGTGTGTGTGTGTGTGTCCATCTCCCTTGTCACTCCCGCTCTTTTTTCCCACTGAGCGTGTGCCAGCTCTCTGTGTTTGCTGGCTGACAGGACCGAAGGAGAGACGATTGTTCTCGACGTACCCAGAGACCCTCACCCTGCCAAGTCTGGGATGAAATCCTTTCCATAGCGCTAACTCCTCACAGTCGGGCATCTCTCACAGCAAAACACACACCATTACTGCTCGGGTTGGGAGGGTGATACCACGCTCAAAGTCACTCAGACACACAAAGGTCTGTTTTACACCCACACTGTAAGAAATCGCTGTTATCATGTCAAGACGTCATGTTTTCAGACTTAACATGTTTATTTTTCTATCAATTAAGTGTACCAATGGAGTTGGTTAAATTCAAAGCAAATACTTGTTGTATATTTTTTTCATGATATTATATTAAATTGTGTTGATACTACTGGAATAAACTGCCCTCATTTCAGAGGGATCTGCATGATTTCAAGATGATGCTCCATTTCCAAAGATATTGTTTCAATCCGAGCAAAAAATAATTTAAATTTGCCTTAAGTCTATCAGAATGCTCTTTCAATTGATTTCCCTTTCTATCTTGAGCACACTTAGGAGAGGAAAATAAATCCTGATGCATTTTGAACTTGTTACCAAAAACAAGTGTTAATCAATTCATCACTAGCAGCGGGAGCAACAGCAGGTGTATCAAAGGAAACTGTCTCAGGGAAATACTTGAACCGTCCACAACAAAAACAAACAAATAATTTCAGCTCACTGGATGGCTTCACCCAAGGTCAAGGATCAAGGAACAGTTTATTAATGCATAAAAACATTGACATTACAGCACAGTGCTCCCAATACTGATTTGGAAAGCACAGCGAACAGGTCTTGTTTATGAACAAAATGAGTTTTTACTAAGTTCTAGGTCCTTAAGTTTGGAGGAGCTGTTGAAAGTATTCACAGTGGTGGTGGTGATGGACGGAGCAGGTCATCCCAAGAGGCGGGCAACGGAAGATTAAAGGTGACCGGGAGATGAAGGGATGAAGGAGAAGGAGAGAGAGATGAAAGGAAGAGGGTAGAGGAGCTGAGGTGCGGAGGTCGTCCGGGGGGTGATCAGTGAGGTGGATGCGATGCCATCTGACAGGTCCAGCTGGGAGAGCGCCCGCCCCCCAGCACTGCAAACTGGTCAATATGGAGGCCAATTACTGCTGCCCATGTGACCAGGCAGGGCATCATCATCCAACCCTATCATAACACACGCGCACGCAACACACGCACGCACACATGCCATCTGTGCAGACCAGCAACGACCCCCACCACCCCCCCAACCCTTTCGGACCCAGTTGTGTCCCTGTGCACGCTCCTACTTAACCTTCTAAACACAGGGGCCAGCCACGCCCCGCCACCACAACTGGACCCTCCTTAATATAGCATACCGCTATATACTGGGCTGACAGTAGGACAGGTCAAATGGACTTTTCCGCTAGTAGAAGTCCATTTTTGAATTTTTCTATAGGTAATGTAACCCCTTATGGCAATTATTGGACCCAAATGTAGCTAACTAGATGTACCACTTAGAGGACCAAAAATTTGCATTTGTTTTCCTTCTTTCTGAATGCGAAGGTACAATTAGGAGTAGGCTACTTCTGTGTTTGGCCAAAAATAGGTTTTAAGAAGCCTTTCCTGTTTCCTGGTTAATTTACTGTAGATTTTCAAATTGTATGGATGAGCCTTGGAAAAACACCAAATAAACAGTTTTTAAGTAGATATAAAGACAAATGAGTACTTAACGACAGCTGTTTGCTACCTTAGGGGCACTGCCCCACTGACCCTGATGGTACAATTATGTGCTTTATTTTGTCAGAGTGTAGCCTACTGTATATAGTGGAACTGAACAAACACTTCCCTACCCCCTTCACAGCAAACATCTGGCACCACCCATATCCAGGGCAAAATCTGGCCACCCGCCAAAGGCCTCAGACCTACCTGGCGCTCACCCGGATTTCCACCTCTGTCTTTTCAACCCCCATGCCCCCTTTACCCCTAACCTCCTGCCCCCCCCCCCCCCCCCCCCCAACTGAAGCCCTTGTTTTTCCCTTGGCAGGACCTCCAGCAGTAACACACACACACACACACACACACACACACACATACACACACATATACACTCTCAGTTTAGCTTCTGATTCGTATGCTTCTGCCCCACTGGCCGTGTGTGTGCTGCACCGTGCCCCATTGTGTGATAACAAACAGATGTTGTGGAATTTCCTCTGAATTGGACAGGCCCGCGCGCTCCTTTGTCTGGCAATGTCGGGGGCACTGGCTTAGCCTACAGTCTGGCAAAGAGGGTCGGCCGAAGTCTGCACGATTGTTTCCCTCTCTGCATGTGCACGTGTAACATTTTAGTTTTCCGTGCATGTTTGTGTGCAGGTGCCAGAGAAGTAAGCAGTTTACGGGCATAAATTATTCAAATGCATTCGTTATCGTTGTGTGTTGTATTTTATCGAATCAAAGCTGTGTCCATTTCCACTGCATAACGGTTTATATTTTAATCACCGACAGATTGCAAATGCTCAATCTCCTGACCAGATTATCCCGATCCTCTCTCTCGGTCTCTGCATTGAATCCGAAAATTCCTTTATATTTAATATCCATATCATGATCTTATTTATGCTTATTTTTTTTTCAAAAAACACTCGCTATTAGTTAAGCTAGACGTTAATTGGAATTCACACCATAGCACTTGTGACATTTTGATAATCGCACTATTGACTGTTATGTCGGACAAACACTTTTGATTTTTTTTTCCCCTTACCAAGTCGAGTGAGAAAAAGAGTGGGCATGAACATGATAATTTAAACAGTGAGATCCGTTCACTCACTTTTCATCCTGAGTGGAGCACAGGGTGTCACTGTAAGTTTTTTTTCTCTTAAAACTGACTGGATTTGCGGGTTACAAGTCAGACATTTATTTGCAACTAAATATATGTGTCTTCAATCACAATTATAACATTAAATCATTCCATAAAGTTTGTGGAAATAAAATAAACTAAATCCTTCAGTTCAGTTGAAAAACATCTGTGAGATCCTTCCTGTTTGGCATTATCTCGGATACATCATATGATCTTGTTTTAAGAGCAGCTTTAAAGATAGTATGTTATAATGTAATGACAGTTTTAGTTATTTGATGATATGATACACTTGAGATGTCGAAACCTCTCTCTCTCTCTCTCTCTCTCACACACACACACACACACACCGTATCCATGCAGAGGCCTGCTACAAGTGTAGCCCTGTAATCCCTCTCTATATGCTTTCAGATTGATTAACAGTGATAGGTTAGCAAACAAAAGGATTGTCTAACAAATTAGCTTCTTTCTTCTTCTTTTTTTTTTACTTCACGAAATGTTTTTTCCAAGCCAACCAATATGTTGTGTTTGTCCATGTGTGTGCACACTTAGTCTGATTTGTTGCAAGGTTACCAAATGTCTGGAATGGATGCAGTGCGGCCTTTCTTTCAGTGCTTGAGCTCATGTACAACAACACAACATTAGAGAGAAATGCATATTCATGGGCCAACTCCTCACGAAATATGCCTTACGTCCGTGTCTGGGTTGCGCGTGCGTGCGTGTGGCGAAGGGTTACTCTCGTTTTTAAACGTCCTGGATAATGAACAGATGCTGCAAAAATTAGGAAAGAAACATCGACTCCTCCCAGCAGTGCCACTTTGGCCCGGTGAACTGGCACACTGGCGCGCACACACTGGGTCGTCCTCTCCGGAGCTCCTGGTGCTGCTGCTGGGGAACATTAAGGGACTTGGCACGGCTCTCCTCCGCCAGCCTGCCAGCCTCAGTCACTCACACACACACACACGCACACACACACACACACACACACACACACACACACACACACACACACACACACACACACACACACACACACACACACACACACACACACACACACACACACACACACAGACGCACACACACACAAACACACACACACTCTCTCCGGACTGTGGAGGAAGAGGTGGTGGTGGTGGTGGTGGTGTAAGGGGGTTGGGGAGTATTTTGATAGATGCCTTCTCCCACTAGCTCGCTTGCTTCACTTTTGGGGATGGCTCCTGCAGAAATTCACAAAACTTTTTACTTTAATTTTTTTTTTAATGTATTTATTTATTTATTTGTATTGCTGATGAGACCTAAAGGCCTAAAACCAACACAAGCCTTTTGTTTGTCCAATGTCTTCTTCAGCCCGAACTGCAGAACTGTGGGGTTTGGATTCCCACTGGGGATTCTACTATTAAATGAATGCACTAACGGTTAGAGACGTCTGCCAAATGGAAGATGCTGAAGTAAATTTTAGGAAGTGTTTCTAAATCGAACATAAAGGACTAAGATTTATTAAAATAAACCCTTAAAAAAATGCGCCCGTACCGGTAAGTAAGCAAACAGCTAGTACATCAGACATAGCCTACAGCATCCTTATTAAGAAGTATTACAAATATTACACTTGCTTTATAATGCATTACCAATCTCTGATGAATAATATTGAAGATATAAATATTTTCGTATTATTTGATATTCAATTTGTTCACTATGCACAGTCTTCGCAGCAGAATAAACCCACAGGTGATATTGCCTACAGACTTCTTTTAAAATAAAATAAAAAGATTTCCACCTAGGTTTATCCTCTTTTAATCTGATATTTTAAGGGGGTTGGATAGGCGATACAAGAACATGCTATTTTATTTTTTTCACATCTACAATTTAAGAAAATAAGCTGTCCAAAATGTGTTGATCTGTTGGTTTGAATGAGCACGTTATTCCGCACACTACTTTCGTTCGAATGTTGTTGAAAATGAAAACTAATTTTAAATCTGGAACTATTTTCTATTAAAGTATGTCTTCAACACAAGAAAAAACTTTTCTGCCAAAGTCCTTCCTTTACAAAACGAATATTAAAACCTGTATATAGAAATAATATGTGGACAAGACGGTGAGGTATACAATGACTGGCTGAAATCTTTAGCAATGGTTTGCTCTGTTGTTTTAGAAAAATGCTCCTCTTGTGTGTTTTTCATATATAATTCTATCTCTATTTTTACTTTTATAGGAAAATCAAAAATTGATAATCAAAACTACAAATTTACATTTGAAACTTCCTGTGCCGAAACCCACAGCTGATAACACCCACAGCTTTGAATTAAATAAGATGGGAAATAACCTGAGTTAAGCTATACAACATATTATGATTTTATCTGTACTGGTCACCATCATTCGCCTCCCAAAGCCTGTGTGAATCCTTTCAGCAGAGAGCACCCAGGACATTTTGGGGAACATATGGGTCCCGGGGCAGCGCTCCAAACCCAGCCGGGGTGGCAATGGCTGCCCCGTGCAGTGTGTGTGTGTGTGTGTGTGTGTGTGTGTGTGTGTGTGTGTGTGCGTGTGTGCGTGTGTGTGTATGTGCTCACCATTTTATTTTCAGAATAAAATTTAATATCTTCAATAACCTTCCCTGTGTAGGTATACGTGTGAGACGAGTGTGAAGTTGGAACATTCTCGATAAACACAATACAGATATAATTGATTTAAAGAATACATAAATCCATGTATTTAAAGATGCCATTTTAATCCACCTTTAAAATGTCGTCGCATAGGCCTAAATATGACGTGTGTTTACTTACAAGAAGGTAAACTATGAAAAGGGGGTCGACTTCATAATTCATATCCTCTGTTAAATTCATTATGAAAAGATGGAAATCAAATATAAAGTCACAATATTTACATTCATCACCGTTTTTTCAACGATATTTATTTTATTGACAGAACTAAAAATACAAGATGAAAACGTCAACAAGTAGGCCTACTATTAGGCCTACATTAGCTCTAAATTACCCAGACATCGAAAAAGAAAGGCAATAAAGACGCAGCTTCTTTGCTTTTGTCATTTGTTATGTATTGAAGTGACCCTTTCTTATAGTGGTCAAGTCTATATTATTACATTATGCATTGATGACACCTGATGTTAAACTAATAAAAGACCTGCAGAACGTGTATGTCCTGGAGATGTTGGGATTGAATAATAATAATAAAAATATATCCTAAAATGTGTTCTCCAGCCCCATAGGCATCATGACGTGAATGTTAGTGTTATTATAATCTTCCAATATGGTTAGATCATTTGCTATTCAAATAGTTGAGCTGAAGCGTCTTGAATGGAACTGTAGATGGCGGAGCTCTCCGTTGTTTCTGAAACAAATTCCTTCTTCACATATCGTCTTAATGTTCAATAGAATATGAAAAAAGACCTCCATTATTATTGAGATTACCTTTCATGTAATAATTGGCATCAGTCAATCTGCACTGTGTTATATTCGTTAATGTCCAGACTCTAACCAGCCTGTTTTTCTCCAGTGACTGAATGAAAATCTGATTTGGTTTTAAGGTCTGAATATATATAAATAATTACATACATTTTTAAAGAAGGCTTTGTAAATGTCAGTTGTCTGCCAAGCAAAAAATGACGCATTGGCACCAGTTTATTTCCTCAGGAATAATGGCAATACTGCCCTCTCCCTCCTGTCCCGGTTTATATGGCCCCGAGGCTGTGAGGAACTCCTGCAAGTTGTGGCACCATGCATGGCCAGCCTCTTATTATCCAACAACAACAAAAAGACCAGACGAGGATATATTTTTCCTAAAAAGCCTTCAGATGCACATTATAATAATTGCCACATCCCTCCCATACAAACGTCTGTGCTATTTCAAGACGATCTAGCATTCATTTAAAGTTGTATTTTTATTAGGATGCCAAGGCTGATCAATGAGTGTAAAGAAAGGAAATCAAGTTGCACAGTCTCATTTATTGTCGTTTTATTATACCACACAGTTGGTTGAATACAAAGTTGAAAGACTTGAATTTTATGAAAAAATGCTCAGCAACACATGGATCCCTTCATTTTCATAGACTATTAACATTAATTACAAAAAACAACACAATAAATACGTGCAATAATAATAATAATAATAATAATAATAATAATAATAATAACCTTTAAGTTTTCAACATAGTATTGCAAATCAAAACGAAAATATTTAAACCAAAATTTTATTCGAAATCAAAATACAGTGCAATGACTTAATTAAGAAGAAGAATAAGTGCAATAAATAAGATTAAACGAAAATTAGTAAAACAGTTTGTTTCCATTGCGATTTGTTATTGAAAGTAAAACAATTTTGGCAGTCCACCCACTGTCAGATTCGTTGGGTATGTGTGTGTGTGTGTGTGTGTGTGTGTGTGTGTGTTTGTGTGTGTGTGAGAGAGTGTTGGTGTGTGTGTGTGTGTGTGTGCGCATGTGCGTGCGCATGTGTGCGCGTGCTGATGAAACATATATAAGGTTTTTCTAGGCCTTGTTGCCTTGCTCTGTGGTCTCGTTGGGTTTTGCATAGATGCGAAACGATTGATTTTCTAAGAGAACATGTTCTCTTAAAACAACCCAACTAGCACATGTCTTATCGGTTTAGCATTTCATTTAGCAGTTCTTTAGATTCCATCATTGCCAAAACCCACAACTTCTTAATTCTCGCACGTAGAGGCGAGTCAATGTGATTTGCAACAGCTTGTTCCTTGATTTGTTTCTAATTTCATAATATTAGAAAATTGACGCCAATGTCAAGGTGTAGCTGTAGCCAGTGATGTAGTAGTAAATACAGAAGTGGGTAAACTTTGACTTCCTGTCATCAAAATGCAAACGACCACCGATACAAACACAATTCACATTTAAAAAAAAAATATTAATATTTTGAAATTCCCTTATCATCGTGGGTTTTGATATGATTTGTTTATCACATTTTCTGTAAATGATTTATTTCAGCCTAAAAGACTGAATAGATTATATTGCGCAAAATCAGATTGTGAGTTGTGTCGATTACCCTCCACTACATCCCTGACTATAGCAACAACAAAACAAATCTTAGAGATGGAACAAATTAAATGAAAACACCAATGACAACGAGTGAAACATCTCTCCAGAAAGCCTAAATCCTGGCAGGTAAGCTTGTCAAAAAGTGTGCCGTGGATATATTGTTGATTGCAAGGGGACGCAGTCCGACGCACGATAGGCTTCTCATTTTAATTGTGAAAAAAAGCGTTCAGTTCATCATACACGGGGGCCCGTTCGTGGTGTAAGTGCATGTCGTGGTAAGGCAGGACGTTTTCAGAGTGAATGCCGCTCCGGGACCCTGAGGAGCCGAACACCAGGTTGTGGGCTCCAGCAGGCCTGGAGCCAGGTGGCAGGCCGGAGTAATGCATAGAGTAGTTGGTGTACCCCTTCTCGTTGTCGGGGGACACGGGACCCTGGTGCTTCAGGGAAAAGTTGCCATTGACGCAGAGCGGCGGACTGAGGGGCCCCTCATACTCGGGGCTGTTGTACTCCGGGGATCCGCTCCCACCATACTGGGAGTCGTAATTGGAGTTGTAGCCGTGCGTCCTCAATGGATGCGAGTTCGAGCCCGGCTGGCAGTGGGGGCTGGAGAGGCGCGCGCACTGGTACGGGTAGGAATGCATGGAGAAGGAGCCGGAACCGTACCGACTACCGTCCGGACCGCACTGCTGCTCGGTGAGGAAGTTACGGGAGTTGAGCTGCAGGCATCCCGCCACCAGGTTGGTCGTGGGCTGAGAGAGTCCCTTGCACAGTGTCTGGACGTAGTGCACGAGGTCGGGCCTCTTCCCATTGCGCAATA
Organism: Ammodytes marinus; assembly: GCF_949987685.1. Taxonomy (NCBI): domain Eukaryota; kingdom Metazoa; phylum Chordata; class Actinopteri; order Uranoscopiformes; family Ammodytidae; genus Ammodytes; species Ammodytes marinus. The sequence continues at coordinate 11,404,852 of NC_137220.1, forward strand.
TCTCCGAAAGGGCCCAGATGTAGTTTTTGGCCAAGCGCAGCGTCTCGATTTTGGATAGTTTTTGCGTCTTGGAGTAGCAGGGCACCACTTTACGCAGATTGTCTAGAGCAGAGTTCAGGTCATGCATGCGGGTGCGTTCCCGTGCGTTGGCCTTTGTCCGGCGCACCTTGGAGCGCTCCATGCGGGCCGGGGTCATTTTGCGCTTCTTGGGGCCTCTCTTCTTGGGCCTGTCCCCCTCCGTGTCCTCACCGTCCTCATCTTCATCCAAGTCATCGTCGTCATCGTCGTCTTCCCCCGCGTGCTCCGACTGCGTCCGGCTGTCTCCTCTCATGTCAGAGGAACCGTCCATATCATCCTGCAGGTTGTCCCGGTCCTCGCTCTTTATTTTGGAGTCCTCGTCGCCTTCGCTGTCATCGGCCCAGGAGGCGTATTTCTGCACGTCGGGAAGCAGCGAGGGGTCACTGAAAAGCCTCGTCAACATTGTGGCTCTGCAGAGGAGATAACAAAATAAATAAAAAATTAGGCCTCACAAGCACAGGGCATACACACAGTGAATATGTGGGTGTACAACGAGAATAATAAGACGGTTTCATTTCTAGACGAGAAATATGAATCACTATTGCGCACGTCACTGTGAATATCCGAATATTGGGCGAGTTCCACTGTAGATATCTTGTTTTCAAGTCAAGTCAAGACAAGACAAGTATATTTATATAGCACAATTCAGACGGCAATTCAGAGCGCTTCACAGGGGCATGAAATACATCACAATTAAACATTAGAAATGGCATCAAGGTTTAACTTCAGTAAAACTCATTATCATAGTGACTTCCTGCTGTTAAATATATCCAAATCGTTATTTTTGCCTATGTGAAAAACCACGTAAATTTGGGAGAAATCAGGTCGTTAAGCTTTGCGCACGGGTTATAGCCAGACGGATCCCCATTTAATTCCCTGCTGTCATCCGTGTGCCCTGTCGCGTCCTCTCACAGCGGGTCCCAGCGGCAGGGGCCACATTACAGGTCCCATGGGGGCCCCCACGTTCACTCCTCCTGACGCCCATATATACACTCCTGGCTGCATTCCAGCACTATTCATCCTCCACACCAGGCTACACCTCTCCTCAGAGGCGGCGGGATTTTTATTTAATTGATGGACTGTATAGCTCCGTTTTAAGTCACGCTAAATTAGGGTTTACAGACATATTCCTATAATTAAAGCTGTAAAAAGGCTTTTACTATCATTGACTAAGAAACAAAGGGAAATGAAAAGCCTGCAATCAGGATTTACACCTTGAAAAATATCAAACTCTAATGTATGTTATTTCATGTAATAACAATAATGATTATATGAATAACAACATCAATAAAAACTACAATAACAATAGCATTATATTTTTTGGCCAAAAAATATATTGGCCCTACTATAAAAATAATTAATTTAGGATATTTTGAAACATACCTTAAAATAGTTGAATGACGAACCAATTAACAATTAACTATCAAGCTAAATGTTAATAAATAACTCTAACATAAAGGTTAAACACAATTAATTGATAAGCCGCTATACCACTTGATCTGTAAGTGCTGTCCCATCTCAGAAAAAATGGAGAGACGAGGTGATCTTTGACAGTTTCAATAAGCCTCCACTGGCTTTCTCCTTAACATCCTTCACTTCCCCTCAATTATTATAGTGCAGCAGCAGATAGACTTGCAGCCCTCAGTAAGGTAGGCTGTGATGGTTGACTAATTATCTCTGGGGGTGTGCCAGGGGCAAAATCTAGTTTTTAAATCTCAGGCTCAGGAGGTTTGCTCAATTAGAAGGGGAAAAAAACACAACACAACGCCGTTTAATTAACAGACCATGCAGTTTACACAAAATAGATTTCACACATAATTCAGTATGCACGAGTGCACGATTTTGAAGCACTTTTTTCAGTCAGCGAAAACCCTTTACAAATGGAAATCGCTTGTATCCTTTTAGCCCTCGTTAAATATAAAAAACACCCATCTCACCATACACAATCATCCAATCTCGCAAAAAAAAAAAACATCAATAGCTCCTCCACTAACAGCAACGCCTGTGGTTCAAACAATGTTATGTCGAGATAGATTGTTGGAGATAAAACAAGACAAACAAGAGATAAATCACGCTGCACATCGCCTGTCACAGTCAATGGCGTTGTCCCACCCTTTCGTTTGCTCCGAGATTGAACGTGAAGATCATCGACAAAATCATCAATAAATCTCCCATTCGAGCTCGAGGACGTCCTTCGCTGATACAAATGGGTCTGATTTCAAGATCTTCCACAGGAATTATTATTTTGCTATAGGCTACTCGTCACCGTTTCTTTATCTGATTCAAGGTCCAGTCGCAGGAATCTCTAAATCAAATTAGTGTCCGATATGATTTTTTTACAGCCTGCTGTAGTGAGGGGCTATACTCCAATCCACAGGACTGTTCCTTGGGATTTATCCTGGAACAGCAATTTCGGGTGACGCTTGCCCTTTTGACTCGAGCTTGGTATTTGGTCTGAGCTCTTATAGTCCAGCAGTAAGTACATTTGGATGTCAAAAGTTGAAGGGCACGCACAGAGAGAGAGATAGAATGAGAGAGCGAGAGAGAAACCGGGGGCGTGAGGCTCTGCAAACACGCTCATACGAAAATTATTAAATTACAAAACATGGCAATTCCCATTTGTGTTTTTTTTTTTGGTTTGAATGGATTTCAAATTGAGCCATAACCAGGTTTTTAAAAATATATAAATACAGTGGATCGATAGGGACAAACCAGTGCAAAGTCACAGACATAAGACGACTATAACATACATTACATTTCCATTAGGGTTCATGCTTCCAGTATAGCCACAAACTGTAGGCTATACGCCATACATGCGTTTAAATACAGCAAAACAGGCGATTGGCTGTACATTAGAACTATGTGAAACACACATGAGGATATTGCATTAATATTAATCTCTTAATCTGTTTATCATATTAATTGTTCCTCCATTTTGGACTGGCACTTCAGCATTTTCTCTCTCTCGCTATATTGTTGTTTATGTTCCAACTTACCTCGGCTCGAGCTCTTCACAGGGGATGGGAGGAAGAAGAAGAAGAAAAAAACACTCGCTTGAGTTTCAGACCATCTTCAGGGACCGCACGAGTGAGCGAACCAACGCTCCCTATCAGTGTAGCAGCCTATACTGTGGGTGCAGGCTGCGCGCGGCTTTCTTTCACTGATGGGTTGTTTAGGGGTGCTTCTCTCCAAGCGCGCGTGAGCTTGTGAACGAACGTGCGTCTCGGCGTATCTGTGTGTAGTACGCGTGTAGCCTATGCATGTATATGTGTGTGTGCCTATGTGTGTGTGTATGTGTGCGCGTGTGGCAACTGTGAGCTATACCGGGGACGGGGGTTACATACCAGCTATGGCTGTGATGCCAGCGCCCATATGGCTGGCACGTCACCGGCAAGAGCCATCACATGAGAGCCCAGTGATTGACATGCGCCCGGATTCGCAGAGATTTGCCCGCGGGGGGAGACAGAGAGAGAGAGAGAGAGAGAGAGCGAGAGAGAGAGAGAGAGAGAGAGAGAGAGAGAGAGCGAGAAGGAGGAGGAGGTGGTGGTGGAGGAGGAGGAGGGCTACGCCATCTGTCACCGCGCTAGAGCTCCCACAGCCAGAAAAAAAGAGGAGGAAAAAACACAAGAAAGAGGGAGAAAATAAAATGGTGGAACAACAAAACTCATCATTGTTGACCTGTGCTGCTTCTGCTTCAAGGGATGAAGAGGCTATTTTCATTTGATAGATCAAACCTGAGAATTTTCTCATTCACCTGCCAAACTCATAAGTCAATGTTTAATGCAATTTAGGGGAAAGCTGCACAGATATCCCAGGAGCCACCATATGGAAGGAATTAAGGTGATAATACCTCCTGTATTATCAAATATACAATAAAGTATGATACGGTCAACATGTGTGTATGTTGACTCCCAAAATAAATGTTGAAGTCTCTAAGCTATGATATTGCATTGGTATGCATTAAGTGACAAGTAAACAAATAATGACCCCATTCCTAATAAATTCTGCTTTAAAATTACATACACAAGCAGATTAACCTCTTTTTAAGACTGTATTCTCATAGACAAGTTTTCTGTTAAACATGATAATACAATATAGTGTATAGTCTTTAGACGTATAGCCCTACACTGCTTCAGAAGCAGTGTGGGGATAGGGGGAAGGGGAAACGTTATAAGTGCATTAAGGCCGTGGAACAGAAGGCATATTGTTTATTTATCTACCTAATTGGATCAAATTATGCTTCAACGTATTCAGAGGAACGACGACAATCAAAACCAATTGTGATTTGTTCTGACTCTTGTGGGCACAACGCGGGCGCACATGACCCACTTGTAAAAGCTGCCAATGAGTCTCATCAAAAGGTATACTATTACATAGGCCTCTGCTACATGTGTGTGAGGTTTGCCAGAGCCACTGCTGGTGTTTCCAGTGTGCAGTGCTGAGTGAGGGGCGCCTTCAGGGGCGAGCGACACAGTAAGTGGAAGGGTGAGAAAGAGAGAGAGTGAGACCCAGGTGTGCAGGCCCACTAGGGATGAATGAAAGATTAGGAGGAAGGGGGAGTGGGGGGGGGGGGGGGGTAGCTGCAGATGACAGGGAATTGCTGGCATGAGCTGGCAGAGGTTCCCCAAGATTTAGGAGGAGACATGTTCCTTGCCACTATTCGAGCCTGGTCTCTCCAGTATTCCTGCTTCACTGCATTGTGTCAACCCCAGATCTGGAAGCTCTCTATTTAGCAGACATTAGTGGAGTTAATGTGGGAGGAATGAGCTTGATGACCACCAAGCCCAACTTGGCACAAAGACCACCCACCGGACTGAGAGAAATAGCTGATAGAAGCTCATGGTGTCCTTGGGCCCAGATCACCCCTACATCTCCTCCAGATCCACAAATAAGGGAGAGTTTGGGGGCTTGTGGTTGGGGGTCATCCCTGGGGTCAACAGTAGTGTGGCAGCTGTGGCTAGGGAGCCGTGATGCTGCACATTCACTAATGTCTCTCATCCCTTATGGGATGCGCTGATGGTAAACTGGCACTACCCCAAACCACGGTGGTGCGATTGTGACAGTGTGTTTGGTTGTGTGTGTGTGTGTGTGTCGGGGGGGGGGGGGGGGAGGGGGGTGTACAGGGGGCATCCAGATTCACCACCAGCCAAATTTGTGCCCTATCCTACCTCATGTGCACTTGGGGAAGGCTGATGCTTCTCAACGAGTCCCAAACAACCTTCAGGCCACCTTGCCAAAATGAATGCTAAATGTCAACAGCATGGCTTTAGCCAATGTCGGGCTAGAGGCAACTCCCATCAGGATGGCTTTATTCTGATATTCAAATGCCTTTGAAGGGCTTGTTTGGAATTATGATATTTTAGAATGATTTTGAATCCTGTTTGTATGCGGATTAGTCTTAAGTAAGGGCCACCTGCTGTGCTTTTTAAAAGGCTAAATGCATGTGTCATCACAATGCCAAATTGAAGCCCCTTTCCCTTTAAGATATCAAGTTCACTCTAACATCACTCTTCTTCCTCTATGGTCATATGACACCCAATAGCCTTTCAAAGTCATCAGGCCACACCTCTGTACCTTTGTCGTCCACCCCCCTCCCCTCTCTATTTACTCACCGTCAGACATGTGAGGTGATGACCTGCACTTCACTTGTCTTTCTGGAAGAAGTGCAAACTTCTGCTGCCACAAATATAAAATACAGCACGCACGCACACACACACACACACACACACACACACACACACACACACACACACACACACACACACACACACACACACAAACCTGAGAACCTCCCACCCCCATCAGACTCCCGGACCCCATCTGCACTCTCCTCTCTTCAGCCCCCTAATTGCATATGCACAAATGCAAATGCCTATTAATTAATTACTTGACTAATTAGTGCAGTGGTATTTTAGAGCGATAAATCAAGTGGAGATGGGGCCGAGGACGCCAGGGCAGGAAGGGGGCTGCATGAAGCGTCGACAATGAACCCACACCAGAGGGAGTGCTCCCTATTGTGTGCAAGTCCCGTGTGTGAGTGGGAGTGTGCCGTGAAGACTATATGCACACTGGAGCCTCTCAAGTGACGCTCTATTTAAAAATGTCGAAGAGCCCGAAGTGATGACTGAGCTGAGGTAAGTATACTCTCTGTCTCAGTAAGTGAGAAAGGTAGAGATAGAAGACAGAGAGAGAGAGAGAGAGAGAGAGAGAGAGAGAGAGAGAGAGAGAGAGAGAGAGAGAAGAGAAGCAATTGAGGTTGCATATGAGATTTGACCTCAGCTCTACCAACTGTGTTGTTTCCTGGCACGAGGCCAAGCTTTGGATGCTCGTTGCACCTATTTCCACAAAGGAGAAACCACCATCTACACACTGACTGACTGACTGCTCCTGCATATTTATACCGATATTGTAAGCCTTTTACAATAGTTCAATGAGCATAACAGTTGGCATCGTTTACGCAGTGATACTGATGTGATAATTGTGGCATCTGTGATTGGGAGGGGAATAATTCTGGCAGCCTTGGTAAATTGTGTATCTGTGTGTGTGTGTGTGTGTGTGTGTGTGTGTGTGTGTGTGTGTGTGTGTGTGTGTGTGTGTGTGTGTGTGTGTGTGCGTGTATATTTGTGTGTGTGTGTGGGTGACTGTATCTGTGTGTGTGTGTGTGTGTGTGTGTGTGTGTGTGTGTGTGTGTGTGTGTGTGTGTGCGTGCGTGTATATTTATGTGTGTGTGTGGGTGACTGTATTTGTGTGTGTGTGTGTGTGTGTGTGTGTGTGTGTCTGTCTGTAGGTGTGCCAGGCCCCCAGCATAGGTGCCCATGGAAATCTCCAGACTGAAATATTCATTCTTGTTTGCTCGCCCAGACAGTGTGGTCCTAATTGCAGCATCAGAAAGCTCCACCTCTCCCTCTCGTCTGGCTTGGCTGCAGCGGAGACAAACCTCATCTGGGAGCGAGATGGCTGTACGTATCGTGTCTGTGTGTGTGTTTGTGTGTGTGTGTGTGTGTGTGTGTGTGTGTGTGTGTGTGTGTATATTGTGGGTGTGGAATTAGGGTTTGGTTGCATTTGTGCTTGGCTCGCTCTTCACTCACTTTTCTCACCCATTCACAAAGACCGATGTGCACATTCTAAAGGAGCGGTTCGCGTCTGTCAATCCGTCAAAATCATTCCTTCAATTTGCCAGCATGTCACATTATCCGCGTGTTTTGAACCTGCCGTCACGCCTTAGCTTATTAGTCAGTTGGAATTGGGTTGACTATTGATCTCTCTGTCAACACGTCTGTCTGTCTGTCTGTCTGTCTGTCTGTCTGTCTGTCCGTAGATCTGTTTCGGGTTTGTGTGAAGCTCTGGAGTTTTTATATCAGTTCCCGTGCCAACCCCAACCCCATGCCTGGCCAAGCTGAAACCATCTTGTGGGATTTTTTGGCTTTTAATTATAGTAAGAGAGGATTAATTATGGCAGTGGAAACAAGGGGGCCATGCATTATTGATGCTATGAGTGAAGGGCTGGAGGGGGTAGAGGCTGGTAATTAAATCACTGCCCCACTGCCACCTCGTCCTCCTCTGTCTCTGCCTCCACCATGTCTTCCACCTGCTACATGTTACTCCTCACACCCACACAAATGCATTGGTACTCACACAAACACATATACTCTAGGTCTGTTGTCTTTTTGTTGTCTTTGTTTGTGTGTGTTCTTTACTTCCTCGCTCCAATCTCCAAATCAAAGTTCAATCAATGTCTTCAACCAAACTTGTTTTTCCAGGAATCTGAAGTCTGTCCGGTGTTTCCTACACTTTCTTGAGTTTCAGTCATGTATTCATAGACTTTTCAGTGTAAATTATATTGGTTTACATGCTGCCACATCCTTTCAATAAAAAAAAACAAAAAAATTATGATATGTTTTAAATTTGCTCTCATCCTAAATGAGCGCCTCAGTTTCAATCTCAACCCCTATTTGGAAAGCCATTTCCAGTCAGCATTGGAGAACCAAATGTAACCAAAGGCTGCCATCTACTGGAATTTATTTACAACTGTCCCCTCTATCATTTCAGCACAACCACACACCAGGTAAATCCCTAGTGTGTTGTCTGTACTCAACAATGCTACCTATTTTTGAATTGACAGCAACTCTGTTTAGTAATAAATTAATACGATACAAAAGATGTATCTATGAGCTGTATATTTCACTCGGCCCCCTTTGGAACTCAACAAGGTCTTTAGGCTGCAGTGTGGGAACCCCACTTCAACTTTCTGCTCAACTGCTTGAACAATTTGTATGTGCTTCTTTATTGTTTCAGGAAGTATTTTCCTATTCTTGAATCTTATTTCCCATCCCTCTGAAACTCTTTTCTCATATCTCTTCTCTATGTATTCCTGTGATTATGTCTCTAAATTCTCTGGGCTTATCCCATGTGCTGTGTTGACCCAACACATTCCAGATGGAACTTGGTTCCCTGGCATCTGATGTTGTAACCATAACAACAATGGGGACATAATCCCCTTTCTGTCCCTCTGTTTTTCTGTCATATTTTCATGTACCATGCTCAGTGGACCATTTTGGACCAGGTCTGTGGCAGAGGAAAACTAGTGGAGAAAAGTAAACCTCCTTAAATCAAGCAAAATGTAAATGTAAATGTGGCTTGAATACAAACATCCACCCTGCCCCAAGAAGTATGTTAAACTGTATAGCAATGGGTTGGAAAGTGTATCATTGTCCAAAAAGAAGAAAAAAACAATCCATTCAAAAATAAATCAATATATTTATAACAAAATTCACTGCACATATCTGTATAAATCAAAGGAACACAAGTGAGTGTGTTTAAATAAAAAGCCAGGGAACAAATCAAAACAGCAGGAGAAACAATACAATTCCTTTCCAACAATAAAACATATGACAAGCTTTGTGAACTCACATTTCTGTACTTGTGTTTGACCTCTGGGGCCAAAATAATAAAATATTAAATAATATTAAATATAATAATATGTTTCTCAAATGTAATTACATCAATAGGACAGCAGATGGTGCACATGCATCCTTCATTAACAACACATTGCAACACGTACATTACTGCTACTGAAACTTTAGCGCTGTGCAGCTTTCCCCAGGTGTATACAAGAGACTCTGCCTCTTCATGTGATGTGAGCAGTACCTGTGTATTGTGTGACGGTGTGTTATGTAACCTGATGTGTGGATTTGTGAATGAGTGAGGAGTCAGGTAAGGTGCTGACTGACAGGCAGTGCTTCACCGTGCCCCTCAACAGAATGACCGGGACACCTGCTTCGCCGGTACAAAGCCTCTCTGTGATCCTGATTAATGGAATATTTCACCTTTTATAGAGATGTTTGTCCCTCGAATCCCCTATGAAGGTATCAGCTTATTATTGCGCACTGAGCACTTGGCAGGTAGGGAGAGTTAGCATGAAAGCGAGGGGTTTGGAAGTGGATCCTAATAGCATTTGTTCTATTTATGTTTCCTTTTTTCTTCTTCATGTTTCAATACTGTTGCTTGTTCCTTTCGGTTATAATAAGTAATCAGAATACATACCCAGAATGCAATTGGTCTTTATGGCAGGTGGGGTATCATCTGTCTGAAGGGGCCTGCTGTGAATAAGTTTCATAACAGGGAGGTTTTTGTCAGCTCTTGCTCCACTGACTGTCACATGGTACAAGATGCCCCGTTTAGGAGTAGATAGAATTACACACTTTTTCTAATCTGTCTTTGGAGCTGGCTTGGTCGGTCTCCAGTTTGTGTGTGCTTGTGTGTGTGTGTGCTTGTGTGTGTGTGCGTGTGTGTGTGTGTGTGTGTGTGTGTGTGTGTGTGTGTGTGTGTCACAGTTTTTGTAAATAACGGCCCCTGCCAGCGCAGTGATTTGATAACATGCCTAAGATAAAATGTGCAAACCCAGTGAAGAGCAATCAACATCGAGGAAGACACATATGGGCCTACATATAAATGGGTTTAGTCAATGTCTGTAAATACACATTGCAGCATCACAAGCAGAGCAGGTCACATATCAGGCTTATTTAGAGGTACAAACAAATACAGACGCCTCCAATGGATTTACAACTAACAAACATGGTGGAGAGGCAAGCAGTCGTACATAATGATATACAAATAACACATCAACGTTGATTAATTGAAGGGGCACTTGACATTTGGAATATCAAGATCAGCACAGGTACACACAATCAAAATTGAGAGAATAGACATGTTTATCTCATGCACAAATTAGTTTAGCCGAGTGGCTTCCAATTAGAGCAATTTGATCTGTAAGTGTGTCAACAAGGTAAGATTATTTTTGGTGTTATAACAGACGACCAGGGTATCATTCACTGTACAGTGCCTGGCTGCTCTGACACTGATTCATCTCAAAGGGGAACATTTGATGCTGTAGTAATCCTCTTGTTTGTGTTGCATCATTTTAGACAGTTTCATTGCTGTCAAAGGACTACACATTCTCCATATTATCAACCTATACTCTGCTCCCTTCACTGGCTCCCTGTAACAGGATCCAATTCAAAATTCTCACCATAACCTATAGTGCTCTAAATGGTCAGGCCCCTGCTTATCTTGCCAACATAATTCACCTACACACCCCTTTTCAGTCTCTCAGGTCTATTAACCAAAATCAGCTAGCCATCTATTTATCTATCTATCAGACAGCTAGCCATGCCACGCACTCGTCTGAAGACATGTGGGGATAGAGCCTTTGCCGCTTTGGCATCCAGACTCACGAATGCTCTGCCAACCAGCATTAGGTTTGCTGACAGTGTGGACGGTTTTAAGGGTCAATTGAAGACTCACTTGTTTAGGGTAGCATTTGGGCAACATTCTATCTTTTATATGTTGCTAATTTTATCTGTTGTGTGGGGTTTTTTTTTATTTGTTTTTAGACTTATTTTTCACTGTGCTTTTATTTTCTATGCCAATTGTAAAGCACTTTGAGACCCTGTCTGTGAAAAGCGCTATATAAACAAATTTTTCTTACTAACTTACATACTTATACAAAGCCAAACAGCTCCACATTTGAATCTAACCTCACCTCCATGGTTCTTGTGGATGTAGATGACAAGCCCACAGGGCATAGAAAGCTGCAAAGCAAATATTGTTGGATTTGTCCTGAAATGTGTGGTCTGAATAAAATTAGATAAAAATCTCCTGGGGCACCCTTAGTTCAGTTGGTAGGGCGTCCTCCTCATGGGCCTCGGCCAGCAGCAGACCCGGGTTCGATTCCAGCCCGCTGTCGTTCTCTGCATGACACTTCCCTCTCTGCCCCATTTCAACTCTGTCTCTACACTATCAATAAAGCATAAAAATGGCAGCAAAAAAAATCCAGCCAGTATGTATTATTTAGCAGGATGTTCTGTTCTCAGTCGACCCTAAGTAAAATACAGTAAATGGGTACAGTCACATGCCTTGTACCTGCCATGTAAATGTACAGTATATGCAAGTTTGTTTACGGTAACTTTTTTTCTTATGGGGAAACAACAGTTTAGTGGAGCATAAGGAGACGTTGTCCCAGAGGTTTATGTACTATGGTAACACCCTCTTTTCTGAACTGCTCTAAATAGGTCACTGATATGATTTTATTCTCATTTTTGTAATCACGTTCTTACTTGATTTATAATACACATCCTTGTATTACCTTGAATTGAATTTCCTTTCTAAATCTTGAAACTAAGGCTGAAGGAAATAATTTGTGGTGTTCAGAGAATTGTGACTATTTTTGGATATGCAAAGTTTACTCTGCCAGTTGCCAGCCTTGCACTAGCTTGTTTGTTCTGTGTTTGTCTATTTCATGTTATTCCAGTTTTATCCTGGCTTATCTTCCAGGGTCATCTCTTTGGGGTTGTGCAGCAAACTCTATGGATGCACTGATACATACAAAGTTGAATAGAACCAAGTAGAATAGTCACTCTTCCAAATGTGGGAATTTTCCACAGTCTCTAAACATTCAGTACAAAGAAGTATTTTATTGGTCAGCATATTGGTCAAATAATGCAGGACTTAGTTTTAGTCTTATAGCTATCATATTTGCAGTTGTGACCTGCCCAGTTATTAGATCTCTATGTGATTGTTGCAAAAAAGTCCAATTTGCAAATATGTGCAAAGATCTGGGATGCACCTGTATCGTTACTTACTGCGAAGACATAGGGATTTTATGAGGTCTCTTTGATCCATTGAAAAAAAGCCTGCTGAGCCTGCGAGTGGCCGGATGTTTAATTAGAAATATTTCTCAGTTTAATAGCTCATTACGTGACTATAACTCAATCCCTGGTTTCATTAAATGTTAGAATTCCACAGCTTGTAGTGAATCACTATCTTAACAAGCCTATTACACATTCCTAATCAAATACTACACAATTCCTGACCAAGTTATGCAACGACGACGTTGGAACAAGATCGAAAAGCATTGGGTGACTGATAAAGGTTAAATCCATTCAGCAGCTACTTAGACAGTTACCATTTTGGCTTGTCATAATCCAAAACAAGAACCTTTTAGATGTTATGTATGTGAAAAAAAGATGCAATGTCACCACTTTCAGGCATTTAGAAGTGTTTATCTTTACGGCTTTCTAGTTGAGTCAAACACCCATAAAATCCCTATAAAAAAACAGCCCCCTCCCCACCCTTTTGTACACCCTCACACAGAAACATTGAATCAATAACATACTGCCGTACTGGACTTGCTCTGACCAGCGGGATAAACACGGACTGTTGACTGTTTTAAAGTGATTCTGGACTCTGTACACAGCAGTTGTGCCCCCACAGTACCACACACACACACACACACACACACACACACACACACACACACACACACACACACACACCTTGACCCTCGTCTCTCTGCTCTGCCCACCAAGCCCCCTGAGCCACACAACTCTTCCTCCTCCACCTTTTCCACCTAAGCTACTGCCAAACTCTGTCCCGAGGCCAAATCCACTTCTCTTCATTGTCCGATTTAAATCCCTTCTGCCATGTGAGTGAAATATAACAGCTAAGGCCCTGAAAATAGCACCGGAACTGCCCGTCTCTATTCTCTTTTATGTTGCTGCCAACATTCTGCGTCCTCTCTCTTTTACCCGCCTACGTTAAGCCATCTTCTGTATTTCTGATTTAGATATGCAGATTTGTAATAATTTTTCTATTGTGTTATTGTCTTGTATGTATATTTTTAGATGTATACATGCTGAAATAATGAATATGAAGATAAGGACAGCACTCCTGACTGACTGATTTATATAATTGCCACATTTATATAATATCCAACCTAATTCACTCAACTCATCATGTCAGTCCCAGCAGGGGGAGACCCAATCACAATCACATGTAGGTTAGTAATGTATACACATGTAGGTTACATATTAAAAAAATAAAGTAAATAGTACGGTAAACCCTTTCAAAGGAACTTAAGTGTTTAATTAAAAAACAACACAGGTAAATGAACAAAAAATTTGATCTTACACAAAAAGTAAGAACATTTTAAATAAATAAATAAAATCATTAATAAAAAAAAAAACAAGTAAATAAAATCTCCTCATTCAACCCATATGGAATAAGAGTGTCCATTCTTCCAAAGAAGAATTCTGCGTTTTTTTTTAATTGAAAATCATTGGTCATTGCATCACACATGACACCACCACGCAGCCTAATAAATCCAGTGATGTCAGTGGCATGGGATTAGCTGCTGCTGCTGCTGGATCCCCACGTATACATTCCCCCTGCATACTCCATACAAACATACACTCTCTCCTCTTGTTCATCCCTCCCTCCCTCGCTCAGCATAAATCTCTCATTCACAAATAGAGGCCAAAAGAGGCTCAGCTGATGTGATGAGATTATTTTTTTCTCTTTCTGATTACAAATCGACCTTAGCTTAGATGGAAAAAACAAAACAAAGCCGCTCCCCCCTCTCACTCCACCAGCCCTTGCTACGTCCTCTTTTTCTCTTTGCCCCTCCCCTCTCTCCTAATAGCCCCAACTACTTTTTGGACTTAGGCCCCTCCCCTAAACACCCTCTATACCCACTTCTCTCCCTCACTGCCTGATTCTTGTCTCATTCAGTCCAGCTGTACAGGTCGTGACTCGTGAGTGAGAGGGGGGTGGAAAGAAAGAGTGACAGAGGAAGAGAAGAGGAGAATACAACACAAGAGAATATAAGCAACTTCTTGAAGGAGGGAAATAGGACAGCTAAAAGGGAGATAGTTGTGTTGTTTAGTTTATTGTTTCTTTTCTAAAAGAGGCAAGGGAGTCAGGGTGTGTGAAGGAGTGAGGCAAGGACAGAAAAAAACCAAGAGCCAAGTGGGACTATCCAATCATTGGAAAGGTTAATCCATTGAGGTTATAGCGATCTACGGGCAGCGACACCATCCTTTTTTTTATTTTCTCTGTGGGAGTAAGACCCCCTCCCCCTAAAAGGATCCAGACTCATGGAACCCTCCATGTCAGCCCAAATTGAGAAGGAGCCCAAGGAGAGGAAGAAGATCCAGTTTGGAATCCAGGAGGAGCCCAAGGAAAGAAAGAAGATTCAGTTTGAGATGGAGGACGAGAAGCCAAAGGAACGAAAGAAGATTCAATTTGAGATGGAGGACGAGGAGCCCAAGGAGAGGAAAAAGATCCAGTTTGAGATTGAGGATGAGGAGGATGAGGACGAGGAGCCCAAGGAACGGAAGATCCACTTTGCCGTGCCGACCTCCGTGCCCACCAACCTGGACCCTCGGCAGGTGGAGATGGTGAGCAAAAGGGGGTGTGGACAGATTGGTGTTTTCTGTACCCGAGATATTTTATTATGTTTTTTTTTTTAGGATTCCATAATACTACATTACTACATATTACATAAGACTTTTTTTTGTATGTATTTGATGATCTAAATGTTGTGTGTTTCCCAGTGAGGTTACTGATTGAATATTTGTCCCTTCACTCCAGAGAGGTGTCAGTTTTTTTAGAGTCACTATGAAGCACTGCTGTCGTACCATTACAGGCCAAAATGTTGTCACTTTAGAACATCACTTTTTTGCATCTGCTTTGTTTAAATTTTGACAAGTTCCCCATAAAGTGTAGCAGGGTTTGTTGGGTCTGCCTGCAAGCCACACGTTGGAGAAATTGTGATGACATTTCCCTTCTCTTTATTTCCTCATGAGATTATAGTGCATTGCTGTCTCATCTCATCTTGACCATGCTCAACAATACTGTGACATTGACAAGGGTGTCATAATCTTGCGAATGCAGCCATTTCTCACTCTTTAAGAACTCCAGCAGCAGCAGCAGCAGCAGCAACATAAAACCCTTGACATTTAGTTTTATCACATAGCTGCAACTGTTAATAATTACATTGTTCTAGCGCCTTTGGCTGCTTTTCACTCTCTTTTTTTCGTATGAGTCATATGAACTTTTGATACAACATCCATACAATCTTTCTTTGTCACAGAAACATCTTTTGACTGACTCAGAGTGGCCTGTATCGTTCTGTGAAATGTGTTTGATACCCGGTTTATGAAAGGATGACACTGTTCTTTCTTTATTTGGCCCAAATGCTGGTGGCTCTTATTTTAGAACAGCTGGAAAGTGGGCCAAAGCTGGAATCGTTTTGGTGCCGAGGTACATCCAGGCCAATGGCTCATCCCTCCAGAGAGCTTGTGGAGAGAGAGAGAGATGGGGGGGGGGAGCAAGAAATAAAGAGAGAAGGAGAGAAATAATGAAAGAGAGATAGGCACAGAACGCTAATCTCAGGATTCACCTGTCTGGGGTCAGCTCCCTCAGTAATTGACCTTGTTATACAGCGTGCATAAAAAAGGGATTTGATGCACTGCAGTGGACAGCAATATGCTCCATCTTTCCCCCTGACAGGATTAATATATTCTCAAACTTTTTTGAACTCATGTTTGTTTGTAGAATAGGATAATTGCACTTTTCCACAAAACAAGTTTCACACATCTCACGTTCTAATTTAAGACACATCATCGTAACTATAAACTTAATGACTTGCTAAATTTTATTTTTTTCACAAGGCTTTCCATCACATTTAAACTTGCTCTCCACCTCCTCCCAGTCTTTTTCTCTATCTCCTATGCCCTGTCATCAAACTCTGATCCCTAGAATCTCTTCCAGGAAACCAGAGGATATCAATCTACCATAATGTGTGTGTGTGAGCAAACCCTTAATCCCAAAAAAAAAAATCTGTTTTGGGGAGGTCCATATTGCTTCATTCACCTTCTGGTCAAACAGTGAGCGGCTATATTTAGGCTGGTTTGGATGGCTCTCTTCCAGCCAGCCTTGGCCTTTATACCTTCAGATAGGATGTGTGTGTCAGCGTGGTGCTTCTGTTCGGGAGACCAGTTTATTCAAACAAATGTGTCATGTCGATGTTTTTAAGTCGGGTTAATATGGAAAATAAAGCCC
The DNA here is from genome assembly GCF_949987685.1 of Ammodytes marinus. Lineage (NCBI taxonomy): Eukaryota > Metazoa > Chordata > Actinopteri > Uranoscopiformes > Ammodytidae > Ammodytes > Ammodytes marinus. The sequence goes on from NC_137220.1 coordinate 11,421,331, forward strand.
CAGGTGAGAAGTTGATGACACTCTATTTCTGAGGAATTGTTTGTGTTTGTGTGCATGTGTGTGTGTATGTGTGTGTGTGTGTGTGTGTGTGTGTGTGTGTGTGTGTGTGTGTGTGTGTGTGTGTGTGTGTGTGTGTGTGTGTGTGTGTGTGTGTGTGTGTGTGTGTGTGTGTGTGTGTGTGTGTGTGTGTGTGTGTAGGTGAATGAATGCTGATTGTTACAACAAAGAAACAAGAAGGGGAGTATGGGAAAGCAAACACCGTTCAGGGGGGGATGTATTTATATGTTTTAAAGCTGATAGCATCTTCTACAGGAACTGATGGGAGTCTCCAGAGAGGTGTGGGTGGGCAGGGGGTAATGGTTAACGACACTAATTTAATTCCCTTCCCCTCCCACGGCAATTATTGTCGTCCAGAAGTCTGACTTTGCTAATGAGTTGCAATGACTTAACCATTCTTACAAACTTGTTACACAACTTGTAACTACTCCTCATTGTTCTTTTCCGATGGCATTTAAGACACGAAACCGCTATCGACTGAACTGCTGGGGCAGTGTTACTATGGTGACGTACTGCAACTATGTTGCTCAAAGCTCCCCCACGGTTTGCATAGAAGGTCAACTTTAATGGAGTGCCCTGTCTGTCTGAAAGGTTATTTACATTGGTGCTGTATGATGTTTGTAAAGATGTTTGTAGATATGTATGTGTGGATGCTCTTCGATATGTGGGTGTTAATGTGAGAGCCATTTTCCATACCTCCCACTCCCACACAGGGAAATATTGTTGGAGAAAAAAGCAGCTCTTTTTAAATGCCTCAAAGGTGTAGTACATTCTCCCTGGATATTTCTCATCCGTTTGTGAATGTGTACTCCTCAGGAATATGTTTTAGTTGCAATGTCTAAGAAGTTATCCGAGTAACAACAAAAAAACTTCTCTTGTTTACCCTATTGGTTTTTATTTGAGATGTATGTTCTGCAGTACAGTGATGTTAAATTTAAATTTTGTTTGTGGCATGCAAATAGTTTGAAAAGTACCTTTTTAAAAATTCCAATGGACATCTCATTAACTACACAATGTCAAGGTTACTTCAGATGATTCACTGACCACACCGTAAGCAGATTTCTATCATACCCCGGAAACAATTTCACTACTAGGTTAAATCACATTGTAGGCCCTTCCAATTAAAAATGTATCTTTCAAGTCCTCCCGGGCCTAGACTAGCATTCTTAAAAACACATCTGGGATCCTAAGATTAATTTTTTTGTTTTCCAATGCCGTCCCAGAATCTCTCTCTATATCTACGGTTACAGTATGTCCTAGCATCTTCTTGAAATCCTCAAGTAATAATCGATTCTTTAATTATCGTCACATTTAAAGGTCACGAACAATGTTTTGGTTGTCCGCAACAACATCGGGAAAAGCACATGGCTGTGTTTACCATCCCTACCCCCACTCCACACACACACACACACACACACACACACACACACACACACACACACACACACACACACACACACACACACACACACACACACACACACACACACACACACACACACACACACACACACACACACAAACACACACACACCAATCCTGCATGCTTTGCTAGTGATGTTGGGTAATGTGCATAATGGACAGAGATTAGGGTCATGGTGCAGACACTGATTCCCTACAAGTCTGCCTCCCTGTGGACATCTCTCCATGTTTCCCTGAACTCTGGTCTTTCGTCTGATCTGGTCGGCTCATGTGGATTCTTCGAATTGACAGGAAACTCAAGAAAAGTCAATATGAAGAATATGGAAAAGTGGTGATACAGCATCCTTCCAAAGCCTTCCAATGGCAAACATTTCCACAATGATCCTTATTAAAGCTAATAGGCATGACTTGGGTTCCACTACCCCACCCACTCTCTCCACCATGTTATTCCCCACGTCATCCTCCCGTCAATCCCTGGGCTAACATCAAACTGCGACCTTTGATGCAGCATGTGTTTGTGGGTAAACATTAGCAGACTGGGGGACTGTCAACATGTACTCCCAGAGAGAACATCTTGTTGAATGACACATGGCAGGCTGGGGACTGGGCAAGAGGGTGCAGTGATCTTTCATTTGCATGTGCATAGTCAGGAGTTTAGAAGTGACAGAACAGTGTCATGACACAGTTTGCCCACTGACATCATTGGTTTTTATTAAAATACAATATTTTCTTTTTCTTTCAAAGTGGCGTTCCAAAAGTTTGTTGATATATGTGGTGTCAAAAACTAATGGGAAAATAATTCCTTTCAAAATGGACGAAGTGCCTTGCTGGAAACCACAGATTGTAATTACAGTTTTTGGACGCAATCAATGGGTCTCTTGTCTTCTGTAAGGTTGTGTATGTGTTTGTTCCCCTCCTGTTTTTGACAGTCCATGCGTTTCGATTATTGAATGACTTTTCATGGCACTTTTCCCTCTACAGCCCTCATAAACAAAGTGTCCTTTCATGTTCCTTTTCCACTTAGTACTGGCTGGTGAAGCTCCTTTGCACAAAAGAAGCCTGTTTATTCCATTTGGTCAATCATTTTGTGTTCTGAAAAATGATGTTGTCTTAATGATAAGATGGACTATTAACTTGAACGTCTTTGTATAGAGACTATTATTCACTTTTAGTACCTTGACAAGATGACAATTCTGAGGAAGACTGCAGGAAGTTTGGCAGTCGAAACATGTCAAAATACTAACAGTAAATACTCAGTCTGTACACAAGAACATTCTAGTTAATGTATCAAGTTAGACTTAAATGAACCTTTTTGGATTGATAAAATGGACTGAACAACGAATAATCTTGTGTCGTCTTCTGTGCGCATGGATGTGTGTAAAGTATACACAGTTAAAAATGAAACATAAATATTGAGCACGGGTCGTGGGATTTGTTGCCTGATGACACTGTACACACAGTGAGCTGCAAATGTGCCTTAATGCCTGCGCTGCACCCTCGGCATGCACAGGCACCTAATGGTGGCTTGTGATGCTGCAGAGCCATTCGCGTTATTGTCAACAAATCCTCTGTTGTCTATCGGTGTAATGCATGATCCCACTCATGTGTCGCTTCGGGGATCATTGTTAATCGAACTACGTCAGGCTGTTGAAGGGCCTAATAGGCATGAATTTGTCTATAACTAGCACATCCACACATCCACTGTATGTGTGATGGTGCAGAAAAATTGCAGTGCATGTAAAGCACTTCATCTTTTAACCCTGGCCAAAGCAACAACAACAGCAGCAATCATATCTGTGTGATGAGAGGAGGGGATTAGAAGGGCAACAGTGGCACAGCGGAGAGAGAGAGAAACCGGGGGGGATAAGAGCTGGACAGGATCTGTTAGATGACACAACATGTTGTCAGTATGTTCATTGTGACTGCATGTGCCAGGATCTGGACCTTCAATTACATCTTTGGGATCGTCAGGTTAGCTTCAATGTTTTATGGGGGAAATAAATCACAGTGACAAACTGTGTATGCAATCATTTGTTTTGAACATTTTCCAGCTCACTTCTTACACATCTTGGTCATAATCCTAAATTATATGGAAACTTTGCTCTTAGTTTAGCATACATGCAATTCATTTATTTCATCCAAGCAATGACCTGTAATCTGCACCGCTACCATCATAGCAGTAAACCTCTTTTCATGTATCACCTGTGGGTAGATATGACGCTGCCTATGAGTAACAATAGCAATACTCTCTCCTTCGTTTGTTGACCTCTGCAACTGGACTTTGTCGGCCGCACAATGTGACACCACTGCATTTGAGTGCATGTACAAGAAAAGCACCAATTATCCTTTCTAATTGCAGGCTGTTAGGACTTGCCATGGTCTCTCTGAAAGCTTTGATTGACACCTCCCCTGTTGTCACCTCGCCGTGTGTGTTTGCTCTAGTGTATGCTGTGGCCTGGCAGGTGGTGTCCTGTCATTCACCAGCCATATTGGCACATAATCACTTAGCTAAGTGTTGTTGTGTTTTCTCCAACAGTATCAGGAACATCGTAGCTACAAACAACTACCAACAGCTAATTATGTAAATTCTGGGAGGGGGCTACTGCGCAACAGCAGGAAAGGAGGTACTGTATAGAGAAAGAGAGAGAGAGAGAGCAAGAGAGAGAGAAAGAGAGAGAGAGAGAGAGAGAGAGAGAGAGAGAGAGAGAGAGAGAGAGAGAGATAGATGTGGGGGCGGGATAGCTTGTGTGACTATGATATCATTCTGCCAGCGGGTGCTGGGTAATTACATTTCTTTTTTCGGGGTCATTGGAGAGCCCCCTCCAGATGCTATCTCAAGCCCATCTGTTTATTCAGTTAGCCAGTGGTGGGGTCAAAGGTCACGGCAAAAGTGTTGTGTGAATGTTGAGAGGCACCACACAGCAGCTTGGCAGGCTTATGAGGATTCAATGATGCTGTTGTTCATTTGAATAAGAATGAGCTCATTGTGCATTTCTGATAGGCGTGGGAGCTCAATGAGCTGCAGGTGGGGTTGTAATTTGTGTATAACTACGTCCTTGACCCTCTCTGAAACAGATGTAAACTCCACAAGTGGATGTTCCTCAGAGCTGAAGCTTTGTTAATATTGCCTGGCAGAACTGTAGGTTAGTGATGATGACTGCTTATAGCCAGGCCCGCCCACACAAATGGCTGGGCCCCTGAAAAAGGACTGTTTTGTGATTATTATACTGTATATATTTTCAGAAATAGTAGTACATTTCTGACTTACTTACACATTTATTGTTTTACCCTAAAACTCAAGCAATTGCTTAATATTCAACAGATTTTTACAAAATAACATTGGTTTTCTTGAGTATTCACTAGGTTTATCACAGGAGCAGGCAACAACAAAGGACACTGTCACAGATATCGCCTATGCCCTGAGGTGCAGAAAAGAACTGGTCAGACATCCTTATGGTGTGACACCTGGGTCTGGTCTATGCAGTATGTTCAGTATGTGACATGAAACTCATGGAACATTTTTCAAATTGTACCTGGCTGCTCGTGTCAACCTGAAGACATAGGTCAAAGACGTTGGACGTTATTGTCCCCAAAGGGAAATTCTTTAACACAAAAATGTAAGTTACGAATTTAAACCTCTTTGTAGACTCAGGAAAATAACAGAGTAATAACCCTGTCCACTTTATAAGAATGAAGAATAACAACAAAAGGTACACCTGTTTTCTGTTTTACCTGAGGGGTCCAAATACTTTTCACAATTCATTGAATAACACCCAGACACAAGTAGCAGAATGACTCAGGTAAAATAATCCATATGCCAAACCTGTACAACAAAAACAATATATAAAAAGCAAATTTTGTAACCATATGGCACACAAAAAAGGAAAGGAAAGTAATGCATAATTGTATTGAAGAACTACATTTATCTGATGTGGAGACACCTGAATTCATCAAGGATTTTTTTTTACTGTAACTCAAATTTAAAAAAGCTCTTCAAGACTAGATTATTTTTTGAGAGTAATCTCTAGCGAACACTTGGCGAATGTTTGTTTATGTTTATACTAACCACGTTAATATTTGTCTCTCAGAGCCAGTGCCCCGTCTAGCTCATTCCCCGAAACGTCAAAATCGTAAATATAAACAGCTATTGGCTCTGAGCCAGGCTTTTTAAAATTGGTTAGCGACTTTTTTTCAGCGTGCCGTGCACACAGGACGGACATAAAACGGAGGGTAGCGGAGGAGTAGATATTGGCAAGTTTTAAATGGTTATAGTGAATATTTCTGTTAAAAATAATGTTAAGCTTAGTTAGGTTCTTGGCCTCTGAAGACCATGGGCCCCCCAAGGGCTGGGCCCTAGAAAGCTTTCCCACTTTCTACCCCTTATGGGCGGCCCTGCCTATAGCCTCGATTGTGTCTGACATTACTGTTTGTCACACCATTGATCTGGTCACTGGCTTTGTATTTGCCACGCTAAGGGAAATGTTTTGTCTGCAAGCTTTGTCAGGAAAAGGGCAGGGCAGCCTGGTATTTAGATATAGTGTTAATCCTGACAACACCAGTGTGTCCAATTATTTTTAAGCAGAACCCAAAACCAGACCTATTTCCTTAAATTCAATTGTAAATATACTCACAAGCAGAACAGAATGCAGAGCTGATGATGTTAATGCTGACATTTTGTATATCGGAGTTTGGTGTGTTATCTTGCATGCCCCACATCAACACAATCTACGTACATAGATAGGCTGCTATTGATACAGGCAGCAACACCTTTATCTTTGTATTTGTGTTCTTTAAAATTGGCTTAACCTGTTTTGAATTTTCAATTAATCACGGCACACACTCACATTATTAGCAAGAATGCATTCATGATTCAGATATCAAACATGTATGGAATAGATTAACCTTCAAGATGGAGTACATTGTCCCTATCTGCACCACACATATATATAAAAGAGGAAAAATCACTTAGCTCCTACTGAGAGATATCATTTGACTGCTTATTGTGTTATTGATCTCATCGCTAGATTGCACTTAGAGAACCCACATGGGGTTCTGCCACTTCGTCTTTATTAGCTCACTTTGTGGGGAAGTGGTGAGGTGGGGTGGGAGGTATACCTACGAGAAAAGTGGCAATTTGTTCAATTCAGTCACTGCTCAAACCGGTCACACCAACAGAGACAGTGATTAAACTGCAGCAAAGCTAAAGCACCTCTCACCCAGAGATGGACCGAGCAGAGATAAGTGGCCTCAGGAGAAGAGAGAGAGAGAACTTAGTAGATGTACCCAAGGTTGTTTAAAGATAGATAATTGAAATTGATAAGGTGGGTGATATACAGTATGTGGGAATGTATTGCTGCCATGCTAGAAAAATAAAAACTAATCAGTTCCATGTCATAATGTGAAAATTGTATTGTTATGACAAGGTGTTTTTCATATAGAACAAAATATATTCAAGTATGATGACATACAAACTTATGAAGTAATATCAAGAAGCCTTTTTGTCACCATGGCCCAAAACAGTAGAACTTCATCAATCCATGTGAAAGAGTCATATTCCTCAATGTATCCATTCTCCGCAGTTTCCTCATTCTAACATGAGTTTCTCAAAATAACAATAGGCTAAGCAGTCAAGTTCTGACTTGATACGTTTTATGTTATGACAATAAGTTATCAAGTTATAACAGGAAATGTTTCACATTATAAAAAGATAAATAGTATATTGTTGTGACTGCCTGGCGTGAAAATATCTTGTTATAAATATAAACTTTTCACTTCATAAGGCCATAACAATCTGTTTTTCTTCTCTTTTGTAGCAGGAGTACAATTCTGTAACGTTCTGCGCCACAACATTAATCAACCAAATGCAAAGCAATTAAAGATCACTAACGAGAAAAGCCATGAATGCCATGCACATACATACAGTAAGTGTGTTTTTCTGAGTTATGTGGTGGCATGCGCCTGTGCACAGATGCCATAACTGCAAATCAATCTTGTGCAAATCCATTTCAATCCAGCTGGAGCTGCATGGGTTACACCTGGGCCACGAGTCAGAAAAGCTTCAAACTGACCTGAATGATGCTCCAACCTCCTTTAGATAGAGTTACACACACACACACACACACACACACACACACACACACACACACACACACACACACACACACACACACACACACACACACACACACACACTGTGCAATAGGACGGGCCAATGTATTGAAGTGCAATGGACACCAGGGAAGGAGATGTGAGGTGTTTTCCTCTCTGTTGTTGTGGCCAGAACTGACAGCTGACTCTCCCCTGAGATGCTCCACTGTTTGCGCTGGTTCAGGGCAGATATTCTACACCCTTCTGTCTCATCCCACAGCGCCCCCAGAGACCGTTCTGATCTAGTTTATAGTGTCCTACTGCTGCAGCTTTTTATAGGTCCCAGCCACCAGAGCACCAGCTTAGGGGGACGACCCCTGGGGAGCAGACCCATATCAGTCGATCTGCACCCTGCTAAGCATACCCCTGCATTTATATGTTGCATATACCCATGTGCAAAGTCGACATTAAACTGTGACTCATTCACACCACACAGCACATAGCGGAGTATTAGAGTCCCATATTAGAGCCCTCCCTAGATACTTACATTTGAAGAATAGAAAAATTTAACTTTCTTAACATTTTAAAAACATTTGAATGCATGTCTCTTAACATACCTCCAAAGAGCTGCATGTAGGTTAAAAGCAAAGTCATCAACAAATCAATTGAAGTAAGGTAAATAAGAGCATGATTTTTTAACGGTTCAGTGTGTAGAATGTATTGGCATTTATCACAACAGACTTGGTAGAAATGGAATATAATGTTTGTGAGTATATGTTTTTATTAGTGAATAATCGCTTGAAAATAAAATATTTTATTATTTGCCTTTAGAATAAGTGTTTTATATCTACGTGGGAGCAGGGCTCACCACATGTTGCACTGCCATGTTTCTACAGTTGCACAGAACAGACAAACTTAACGGCCTTACGCCTTTTAGTTTTTATATAGAAGAAGAAGTACTATAGAATAAATAACTAAATACATGTTCACTGCATCACTTGATATTTTGGAAAGACTTGAGGCAGTGGTGGATGATGCCATCATTATTAACAAACTTGAAGGCCACCATAGCTTCTGCAAATTCTTCAAAAGGGAGTTGTTCGCAATCTATAATCTCATCACTAGTTGCCGTTTAATACTCCGATATTACAGACTATAGCTTTTCATTAAAACGGAATGAAATAAAAGGGTATTGCATTAAAAGACGTACATCTTTTAACAAATGTAGTTTAGCCAAAACAGTCAATCTAGACTAGAGGATTGTTTTTCTCTCTGCCTATCTGTTGTTGCACAATGCAGAGTCAGCACATTATTCACATTCACTCATCAGCTCTAGACAAACGGATGCATCTTTCTCTCTATGCTATAAACCGTCCGCCAATGTTTTTATTGAAGACCAAAGCTCTGTGTGGAGGCTAGAGCGAGGTGGTGCTGCATCCCGGGTAAGCCTGCAGTACAGCTGTGTGAGCCACCAAACAGCCAACGCAGTAGACAGACCCTAAGCGCACGTCCATGGCAGTTCCACTGATCTTGCTATTAAAAAAACAATGGCTGCCAGAGGAGGAGAGGGTTCAGGAGATTGGGAGCATCGTGTTGAGAGCAGTAGAGAGGGAGGCAGTGTAGCTGGAGTAATCTCACACGCAGTGCCCCGGTGTCATGGTAAATGAGGAAGTCACACATATGATGTAACTCAATAGAGAGTTAGTGTCAGTTCGTGTCATGTCACACAGCAAAACATCATGGCATCCACCACATTTTAAGTGTAAATGTGGGTTAAAAGAGAAAAAGGGGCAGAAAGCTAAAAATGCATTTATGTATGCTGACTGCATTGAGGTGTTGTTTTCATGTACTTTGGTGTTTTATGATTACTCTAGGAGATGGACTGTTATCTTCGTGTGGTTTAGGAGTTCATGTCCTTGCATTTCACAAGACCACCATGACGATTATGTAATAGCAGTACCAGGACATCTTCCATACCCCTCCCCCCTCCCCCCATACACACACACACACACACACACACACACACACACACACACACACACACGCACACACACACACACACACACACACACACACACACACACACACACACACACACACACACACACACACACTTCAGGTGAGCACACATTCAGGTAAATAGATCAGGAGATTGAGTGACCTCAATTATCCCACACAATCACTTTATCTCCCATATATCTCACTATTTCATAATTGCATAAATGAGATCGAACTTTGCAATATTGTAATCTTTCAACGACACCAAAGCTTTCGACCACTTTAGAAATGTTTCTTTCATGTTTTGATACAGAATCTGTAAATAGCAGATAAAGGTATAGGGGCATTACATAGGCTACATCACTTTAGGAATTCGTACTTGATGCATCTATTCTAGCATCACCATATTACCTTAAAAAACAGAAGTAAAAGAAGAGGTGAGACAGCTTTTTTTTGCACCCATACCAGATATTTGTATCATAATTATATACAAAATTATATATATAAGTGTGAAATGGAGAAGTGACATTTTTCTAAAGCCACGATACAAAACTAACCAATGTTTTTATTCTTAATCATTGTGCTGATTATTTTTATTATTGTTTAGTCTATACGAAATGTTCAAAAATATTGGAATAGCTGTAATGCCACTGGATGTGGGGCATATAGGCTGGGTCATGCACTGCAGCAACATCTGAAGTCTGCTCTCTGTTGTGGGTCGCTTTAAATCCAGCACTTTACTAAGAATTTCAGGTTTTTATTTAAATGATCTGTTTTTGTTTTTATTTTAGAGATTGATCATTTTAATATTTTTTTTGGCTGCCTATTAACACTGTTAGGAGCTGGTGAGAAACAGGATTTAGTTTCATTCTGTATGCAGGTACTCAGTCGAATGACAATAACGGAAAATCTTGAATCTTGAACTATGGAATGGAAAAGACAGAAATGTCAGCAAACAAAATGATACAATGATTTCAGTCACGATAGTGATGAAGAGGACAAGGGTGAATTAGTAGTGGCAATTTCACTGTGACGAAAATAAATAACAAAATAGGGACGTAAACAGGATTGAGTAGGCAAAGGATCAAGTGAGAGGGGAATGAAAAAGTGAGTGAGAGAATGATAGACGGTGTGAGGGAGACAGGGAAGCTGGAAGTCGCGTGACAAGATTAAATTGTTTGTCTAGTCTGGTGCGTCAAAAAAAGGGGAGAAATCCACGCTCGATTACTCTGCGTTGTCATGTCTGACAGTGGCAGCTTTCAGAAAGCCTCTGCTTTGGCAACACCTTCCTCACTTGGGGTGACGCACACCTTGCATAAGAAAGACGCAGGGGAACAAGAACACAAACACATGTCTCTGTACGGAGCAGTTTTTACGCAAAATAGAGCCAGGCTACTTAACTCTCTTCCTGTGATGTTATGTGGTGCGGTAAACAGCGCTGACGAGGTTCATATTATGGCCAAGGTTGGCACGCTCCACAGAGGACACTTTCAATACCTGCCAAGTTCACTTCTGCTGCACTGCGTTAATTCCCAGTGCACTTTAGTGTATCCATCATCTTCTTCTCAAAAGGTTGTTTTATAGATGCCAGCTACGAATCCTGTGGAATTGTGGGAAACGGGGTCCAAGTATTGAGCTCTACATGTAAACCTTTCTTCATGCAGTATTACAGAACGGAAAACTTGCAGGTGTTTATATACAGTGGGTGTCCACTGGATATGCACCTGTTGGAAGACGAAGAAGTATTACTAAATACATCTTCACCTCATCACTTGATATTGTGGAAAGACTTCAGGCAGTGGTGAATGATGCCATCTTTAGTGACTAGCTTCTTGTCCTTGACTATTCCTCTTACTCATCAAACCAAAATATGTTTTAAATTTTCAATGATATAAACCCAAAAGCGCAGCATTTTGGCATTGGTAAATGACTTCAATTACTAATAGTTCTTGTATTATTTAAAGATACTGATATAATTCATCATTTTCGGGATAATGTTACAAACATGTTTATTTTGGCAAAATAACGTCAAACACAAAAAGTTCTATCCCAGTCCTCATGCACAATCCTGTTTGGTGTCAGGCAGTGAACTACACACTATTGCTTTGACTCTACAGGGGGTGGATTGGGCATTTAGAAGGACTGAACTGAGCACCATCATCAACAGTGTTGTTGTCAAAAGAAATGCCAAACCCTTATGGCTGCAGTCCAACAGGCAGCACACGATACTGGTTTAGCTCAAGGGGGCACAGCCGGGCATTTGTACCTATGACAGAGACTTCACTGTATATGAAATGACTTCTACTAGAGGTGAAAGACCTGGGAACAGTGTGGAGTTGGAGTGTGTGTGTCTGGGCATTTCATTTTCTAAGGCTCATTTAGTCTAAAAAAATCTTTTCCATGGTCCCTCTGTTTGTTTGTGTGTGTATATGACTTTACATGGTGCACTCTGGCGATTAAACACACTTTCAACGTTGTGAAAAAGGTCATTCACCTCAAATAAATCCTGTATTAAAAGGCTAAGCACTTCTTAAATGCTGGATAATTTGAAACTGGATCAACAAGCATCAACTGAGTACTGTCGTACACAACACGCCTCTTTCACTAGTCACTGTATCTGTCCGTGAAATCAGAAAGTTATGTAACATGTCCCCCTCTGCTCTACTGACCTAACATGTACTCCTCTGATCCGACCATGTATTGAGTGTTGAAACTTTTGCTGTTTGCTATTATTGACCCATCGGCCCAGTAGGAAGCAACTGTAATGAAGTTAATGAATCCCCATGCAGCATGCCTTTCAATGTCAACATTTTCCATCTAATTGATAGGGCATTGTTCTGAGCATCTTCAATAATACAATAGGCCTGTTTAACTATTGATTTGTTCATGGCTGTCCTATATGTTTTGTGTGTTTGTTCTACAGATCCGACGCAGGAGGCCCACACCTGCCACGCTGTTTAGAGTGGCAGACCAAGGCTCTCCGGAGGATGACCAGTCCACTCATCAGGTAAAGGTGAAGTCGATGCACTTTTTTATAAGTGTTCATCCTCATCCGTGGTGCTGCTTACCCTTTTTCACACCCTATCCAATGAACTAAAAAGATAACCCACATGTGTGTGACCTTCCTTTCATATAGAAATGTATATCATATCACAGCTATCCTATTTTCATTGTTAAACATGTTTTCTCTAATAACTACTAATTGTCAGCATCATAAATATACCCACTAGGATTTACTTTGGAATGTTTCTCCCATCCTCCACAAACTCATGTTGTGTTGTCAACTAAATTGTTCAAAACCAAAGACTTATTAATTCAAACTTTTCCTTCTAAAATTAAAATGTCCTGATCATATGTGTTCACTTTTGAACTTATAAATAGTAATGTGACAAATATTGTTATTGAGGAAGGCTACAAGATTAGGGGGAAAAAAATAAGTAAATTAACACGGGGATAAGAATGTATAGCTCATTTTTTTTTAAAGTAATGATCTTAGAGTGTTGAAAGTTTAATATGCCCAGGAGCAGTACTTTGGAGAAAGTGTTCCTCCTACAAAATAAGTATCCTTGCAGAGGTTCCGGTTTCTGAACAGCCACAGCTGCCTTGAAAATATTGCACTGCATGCCTGACCAACACATAGAGTGATCACAACGTATCATATTATATATTTTGTGTTCGGCATCATTACATTATTTTTTAAATTATTTTTCAATGGGGGAGTAGATATATAAAAAGCAAAAAAAAAAACCTAAGTCTATGCATTAAACATGGCTGGAGGGAGAAATGCACAAGGAAACTCAAGGGCTAATGTTTCTCTCTCTCTGTGTGTTTGCAGTGGGTCGTAGGAGAGAACGGAGTGCTCAAACCCAAACGTGTCAATCCAAATGTCTATCAGCCTCCATCCCTCAGAGGTAAGCTTGAGCGGTATTCATACTACAGGTGGTGCTGGTGGTTGTGTGTTGTGATCCATCCTTGTGTGTAAAACTCCTCATTGTTTTACCGTGCTTCGCTGCAGTCACTTTACTCATCGCTTGCAATGCTTTGTAAAAAAAAAAAAATAGCATGAGACAGATGGGTAGATATGAGTCAAAACGCCTTTATTTTCTTATTTTACTAGCATGCACATGTGTGATAGGCAAAGGCATTTCTCTATCTCCTATTCTCAGTGTAAACTCAGCAGGAACTGTCTGCATATTTGTGATGGATGGAGAGAAAGGGAGAAAGAGAGAGATTATAGTGTGACAGCTGTGAGACCCTGAGTGTGAGTCTAGGAAAGTCTGGATCATCCAGGATTACAGTCAGTTGTGTATACAGCTGTGACACACACACACAAACACACACACACACACACACACACACACACACACAGGCAGGATAGAAACACATGCATGAACACAAACACGTACTTTCTTTTGTGTCCTTCTGCATGTGGCTTCTCTGTCATGTTGCACGTAGTCATTGAAGGAGCAAAAAAATCTAAATTTCAGAGCATGTCAACAGAGCTTCATTTAATGGGGATTACTGGGTGTGTGTGTGTAGCATGTCAAGTGATGATATAATGAGCCGCCAGGGCCTCGATTCCGGTCAGGGAGCGAGGAGAGAAAGAACTATAGGCCAACATTGGAAAGATTTCTAATTACATAACCTACCTCCAGCTAGAATAAGTGACCTGCCTCGGTGCCGCACTGTGTGACAGCAAGAGAGAGAGAGAGAGGAACCAAGGTGACCCAGAGGAAGCGTGTGTGTGTGTGTGTGTGTGTGTGTGTGTGTGTGTGAGGGGTGGGGGGAGGGGGGGTTGAGGAAAGTGTAGGGAGGGAGCGAGAGAAGAGTGTGAGTCAGCACTGCCTAGCGAGCGTGCTGAGGAGGAAACACAAGGGTATACACACAAACAGATGGCAGAATAGGGTGAGGGGAAGGGCTCCAAAACAATGGAGGAGGCTCTACTGTAAGAATCAGTGGTGTGGGATTCCGTTTTGTAGTTGCCTGCCTGCTTGCCTGTCTGTCTGTCTGTCTGTCTGTCAGTGCATGTGCTTAATTGGCTAACTGGCATGTATTAAAATAACATAAAAAATCTGCAAGGGTAGATGAAACCTGACCGTGTTGAAGCGTGGTGAAACCAAAACAATATATCCCTCTATCCCTGTGTCTGTGTGCCCGTGTCCCTGCGTGTGTGTGTGTGTTGTGTTTACCTGTGTGTAGCTGTGCAGAAGATGGCTGAAGCACATATGCTGAAGCTAGGGGTCTACCCCTATTTTGAAGACCCTGAAGGGGAGGAGGATGATGATGACTGGAAGCCACGGGAGAGAGAGGACTATTCTCCCACCACAGCTGCTGGTGAGAGAGGAAGGCTCTAGGTCAAGCAAGAGGCTGCAACCACATAAGCAGCAACCACTCTGTTGTAATTTTTCAAAGGACATTACACCCAGTGACACTGCTAAAAACTGCTGGCATTCTGCCTTGATTTTCTAGGAAAGGTTTGGATGTTTGGTTTGGTGGTGTGTGTATTTATCGTTATGTACTTAGGGAAATTGAAGATAAGCTAAATGTCACAGCACGGCTGCAATCCAGTTTAACAGGAGACAAATTATTTAAACTATAATCAACATTTTTGTTCCCAAATCAGATTCGCGTCTTTACTTTTACTATTCTCAAATGGTCAAGCAAAATCGGACAAATAAAGACAAATAGGGAAATTCATCGGACAAGCAGGTTAAATATAGAGTTTAAGATTATCTAAAGGTGTATTTTTCCTTCAGGTATTTGTGAATAGCCAAGTTTGCCCGTTTCCTTCATTTTTGTCCTCATGGTGTGTGTACTCTGAAATCATTTGCTCCCATAACAAACGTGATGTACAATATGAAAACCCTATTTGTTACGTGTAGAACAGAGCTGCTCTCTACTAGGCCTTTCACACCGCCGCAAAATCGGAGCTAGTTCTGGGCTTGTTCGGAGTTAGAGCCAGTGTTTTGGTTTCACACCGCCAGAGAGCCTGCTCCGGGCCGTAAAAACCGGGGGAAATCATACCCCAGGATTGAGCAGGGTTTGATAAGAACTGCTTGCGCGAACGGTTGGGGGAGGGATTATCCTGACCAACCAGAGCAACTCAAACCTCATGCCCGCCATATTTAAAAACACCGCTACTACGAGACGTAAACATAACATAATTACCGAACGTAGCGATCAAATTGACCGGCGAGAATACGCTGTATGGGTCCTGTTTGCTTATGAAAGCAAAGCGAGAGCCAACAAGTGTAAAAATAAGACGTATTCGCCGCTGTTGTTGTGCTTAAAGCTAGCGGTAGCTTTAGCGTTAGCCACAAGAGCAGCGGCGTCGGGTGACGTACACACACGTTTACAGTGACGTCATGACGTTGCTCTCTTGCCGGCTCCATGGCTGTCTCCGGTCGATGTGAAACCAACCGGTTCATAACTGGGATAAGGCTGTAACCAGTTTTGAACTGACCCCAACACCAGCCTGGAACTGACTCTTGGTTCATTTTGGTGTGAAAGGCCTATACTAGGGTAACATAAGCTCCTCTGTGAGCTGACGGGCCGCTCAGGTGAAGCTCTGTGCATTGAGAGAGAGAGAGAGAGAGAGAGAGAGACAGAGAGAGACAGAGAGAGACAGAGAGAGACAGAAAGAGATATCGTTATATTAGCTTATCTGTCTATCTTGTGTCCTTGTGTCTGAATTGTGCTATATAAATAAACTTGCCTTGCCTTGCCTTGCCTATCTATCAGAGGGTAAAGGCCTGGACCCAATATGTATTGCAGTGAGAAAGGCTAGACAGGATTAATAAGCAGAGAACAGCCTGTCTGTTCTGATCCTGCTCTGTATTCTACTGTTTCAACTCTTTTTCTGTTATTATGTATTTTAGTGCAAAAAATAAAAACTTTAGTTGATTTATGTGCTGCCACAAAGTATCTGTTCAAGTTTGATCTCCAGCACAACAAATAGTTTTTTTTTTGTTTGTTTTTAGGCATTGACCTTGTTTATTCTTGAAAAGTGTATAATGTTTGGGACCAGATTTTCATCAGATGTGAATCTTGCTGAAAAATAGTTTTTTTTTTAATCTTCATTATATCACAGGAGAACAGATGCATTTCATTCAGATGTATTGCTCTGTCTGCTGGATGACAGACTCTATCAATAAATCCTTTTTGAAATACAAAGTGCCCAAAGAGGATGATGAAAGATCCCGATCGGGATGTTTGACTGCAATTTGTCTGTTCCTTCATTCTAGTGACACAGTTTGGGGCTCACAGACAAATCAACGCAAAACAAGTTATTTAGACGACAGGTAGCTGTTGATCGCAATGCCTTTCCTATTCCCAATAAGTTATATAATTAATTCATTATTTATCTTAATCTACGTACATGCTTCTCAATGGCAGTTATGATAGGAAACAAATGTATTTGATAGTTTTACGGAGATACATTCTGTCAATGAGAACTGCAACTAAGGATTATTTTCTAAACTACGTGATTGAGCGTTTGGTCCATAACATGTGTCTGACCTTCAATCCAAGACTCAAAGATGTTCAGTTTACTATCATAGTAGATTAAAGTGACTGCGATGAACTTCTAAATGTTTATGAAACACTTTAATTTTCCCACTGATGATCATAAATGACCTGTAACAGCAAACAAGACCATCAGTGAAAATAATGCTATTTTTATATAGTTTTTATTAATGCCTTTGCTCTGGTCTGAATCCCCGCTAACTCAGACTAAACCATTTATGGCAGGCAGACTGGATTAGATGTTTCCTGAACAGTATTAAATCAAAGTTGCCTTTGCTTCACCGTCATATTACCATTATAAATCGGACATGGTCAAACATTAATAAATTACCTCGTCGTGGTGCATCCTGCCGTCTCTCTTTCACTCGCTTCCTAAACAATTGCATCCTCCACCTCCTTGCGCTAGCAAAGATCTACACTGTATATCACAGCAGGCGCTGGTTTTGAAAAAAATACCGATTTTATCCAAAGGGGGTGTTAGAATCAACAAAAAAACTGAAAGTTCCTCGTAGTCTCGTTAAGAAAACTAAAACAAATTCACATATGTAAATGTAGAGCTTTCTGCGTCAAAATACCACTCAAAAAATGTTGAGTGAATTTTTGATCGGAGCGATAATAATCAATGACGACTGATTGTTTCAGCTTTACTGTCAATAACGTATGATGTATTAATGATACATTAATATCAATGTTTACCAAAAGCAAAACTTGGTGTTGTGATTTCACTGCTTCTTTTGACATCAGTATTGGTCTCCTCAGATAACCAAGAGACGGCGGCCAGCGAGCGTTCGGTCAAGTTCTCAAGCGAGACGGAGACGACCAATCAGAGCCAAGCACCGCAAGAAGAAGAGGAGGAGGAGAAGGAGGGCAAGATGGAGAGAACAACAGAGAACAGTCGAGGGAGTAACTGAGAGAGAAAGGGAGAGAGTGAGAGAGAGAAAGGCAAACACTTTTGTGGTTTGTGGTTGTTTGTATTTAAATGGTTAAAATCTGAAAAACTAGAGTAGATGGGGCAATGGATGTTGGATGCTGTTTGGTGGATGCCAGTGTGGATGAGAATGAGGAAAGAATGAGAGCTGTGGGTCGCCTGAATGAAAGTTACTTCTTCGTGAACACAAACATGTGAGTGAGCAAAGATGTCTGTTGGACTTCCCCTCTAAAAGGAAGAGGAGGATTAAAGAGTGTGTGTTTTAGGAGTCAGCCCTTATGAGCAGGTGGGGAATGATCTACGGACAGAGCAGACTACAGACGCCACGTTGGCCCTAATGCTTTTAATTAAAGTGGAAGGGCCAAGGTCAATACAACCAAATGCCCTGTAAGACCAGTCCTCTCTCTACTCTGCACGGAACTAAATGGTCCTTTGAAGAGGGCAATAATTACCGCAATAATCACAAAATCCACCTTATTTTTAAAAACACGGCCTACACCATAATTCAATTTATAGACTTGTGATTAAATGTGCATGTACTGCCACCCTGTGGTGGAAAGTAAACATGACAGGTATAAAGCGATACTCCAGTCCAACACACAAAGCTATGAACAATATTATTTCCATGCAATTCAATTGTTATTTGTGCAAGTTAGCCAGTTGGTTTTGCCATTCCCATGAGGCATTCAAATTGGCGAACTGAGCACGAGGGAATAACAGGAACAATTGTATGTTATAAAGCATGTAATCCAGGATTACTGTTTATTAAATTCATTTTAGTGACCTCACTGGAGCTGTGTAAAGTTACAGCAAATGTGTCAGTCATCTTCATGATAATATAATTTGTTAATTTGTTAAAGGCCTAAAAAAAGAAAAGACAATTCTGTACAAGAATTTACTTCTCTTCTGCTCAACATATTCTAACAAATATTGGCCACAAAAATCCATCAAAAGTAAGTGAGTCTACAGTGGAGTGGAGTATCACTTTATTTATGGCTCAACAATAATCACCAACACGTTTGTCTGTAATTGTGTTAAATCCATGAGAAAGTGACCGTACATGAGTGG
>NC_137220.1:11440614-11483114 GCF_949987685.1 Ammodytes marinus
GCCGGCCCAAGCCTTCAGGGGGCCCTAAGCGAAATATGATTAGGGGGCCCCTCTCCAATGTTAGCGCTGCTGAAACTATAGATCTTTGTTAAATATCATTCACACACCCAGTGTTTTCCGCTAGTGCCTCCACTGTGCGGCTGTGCGAAAATATTAGACAGCCGAGATTCAGACCCTCGTAGGGGGGTCCGGGGGTATGCCCCCCCGGGAGATTTTTTTAACCTTTTTAAAGTGAAATGCATGAATCTGGTGCACTTTGAGAGGAAAATAAAGAGGCTAAATCTGAGAAATTTTGTGTGAACAAATAATTTGGAGACACTGGGTCAGATGAATTAGAAGCTATTGAAGAAGGACACATGGATTTTCCATAAAAATATAATATAAAATAAAATATTATGGGTTGGGCTTGGAGCTCTTTTTCTTTTACGGGACATATTTCTCTGTAATATAGTGAATGCATTTAAATGCAGTGTGAGGAACGAAGCAGAAGAACTCTGTTGTCCAGCTACTGTATCTTTTTTTCCACAGACAAGGCTGCACATACACAGTGCATGGGCAACAATTGTTTTTAAATAAACTCAATACACACTGTGCATGGATGTGAACGTGACATGATCAGATAATTTCGGATTTCCTCCCAGATGAACTGATTAAATTTTTAGGCTATTAATTATTCTAGACCAAAACATTTTATTCCTTTTTTTGTATGATAACTCACATTTGCATAGTATGATGTTAATATCAAACACACAAACTAAAAAAAAAAAAAAAAAAAAAATTTTTTTTTTTTTTTTTAGGGGGCCCCCCAGGCAGTCGGGGGGCCCTAAGCGGCCGCTTAGTTCGCTTATGCCTCGGGCCGGCTCTGATTGTCCCGCTTGTGTTTTTCTCATTTGACCCTTATTAAATATCAAAAAGTAAGTTTAAATCACGATTATCCAAAACAACACACAACACATGTGAGAAAATGCTATTCTCAAATGATTTCAAAATCTTTACCCAAATGTTATAAATAAAGCAAAGCAAAAATTATCTTTGAGGATATATCATGGGGAAAAAACAAGGTAGGCTATGGTCTTTTATTCTTCTTTTGGTTGTCAATTAGGATGTAGTGTCTCAGTTTTCTTCAGATTCAAACGTCTGTTGGCGAGAAATATAACATTTTACAAAGAAACATTTCAAGTATGACTGACCAATTAGGCTGTACTTTGCAGTGAGTGCATAGTGTAAATGTAATGTATCCGTAGTTTATCCTTTTTTTCTTCATTTTGTATTATTCTTTTAAATGCCATATGCTGTGTCAAACGAACCCGGAAGTTCTATACAGTTTATTCTTTCGCATTGATTTGACGGTTTTGACATGGTTTCGACAGAAATATCGCTGGCGTATGGATTTCATACATTGTTATTGATACATCTCGTCACTGTCACTTTAGTTTTGAAACGACGATGGTGTTTTAATAGTATATGTTTGACCGTGGCGTTTATATTCCCGCAAAACAGTTCGTATGTAACATATAGGATAGCCTACTGTAGCCTATAAAAGAGGTAGGCTACCCAGACTCTCTGTCTATTTTGAAAACATTAACTTTGAAAGTCCTCACCGATTAAGTTTTATATTTTGCATCTGCATTTACTCCAGTTAAAGCCTTACCGTAAAAGCGGATCAAATTCGCCACTACAGCTCTGTCAAATGTTTTATTGATATATTTAGAATTGTGGGCCTACACTGCCCTCATGTGGTCACAGCGAGAAACTGCACTACATTAGATTAATCAAATTCCTGTTAATGCAGGCAACCTTACACATCCGGCTTTTACTTTCAGAATTAAATATCCAAACAAGCTATAACGGAGGAAAACATAATATTTTGTTGATCGTGTTAATTACTTTCAACTGGTCATAGTTTTAAGAGTAGGCCTATAACTATCCAGTGGCAGTGGTCATAAGGGGCAAGTGTCGTATTAAAAACCCTCTGAGCCCGAGCTTGTCATATTTGACAACAAACTGCCCGGCTTAAAATACTTACCGTCTTCGGCTCCACCCTTATATCTGAGATTGATATTCTGTATGTCCATTATCGATTGTTTCTTGTTTTTCTTTCTTTCTTTCTTGTTTTTCTTTCTTTCTTTCTTTCTTTCTTTCTTTCTTTCTTTCTTTCTTTCTTTCTTTCTTTCTTTCTTTCTTTCTTTCTTTCTTTCTTTCTTTCTTTCTTTCTTTCTTTCTTGACACATCGTTTTAAATAGCTGTAGTTACACACTTTAACCACTGGATGGCACTAAAACCCTATAAAGACCACGAGCATCTAGCACAGCGGCATCAAGTCAGACGTATTATGATAGTAAGTTATCCGGTGTGAATTTCAAAATAAGAGTTTCAAACGAGTGAAACCGCTGTGATAGTCACGTGTTTTTCGGCGTGTCAGTGATACATCTTGCCGCGATATTTACTCTTTGAAAGGTCGGCCAGGAAGAGTTTGTAGGTGATGATGGTGCGGTAAATCAAGTGAGTTTTATGCTTTAAATGTGGCCTTTAATGAAAATAATAAAATTCTGTGTTAAGTTATCTTTATTTTCTTGTTGCATAGCGTTACTTTATGTAGCTGTTGGCTTTAACATGGCGTCTGTGTTTCTTTTGTCTTTATGGTAACATTGCTAACAGCTAGTTAGCGAGCTTCTCTTCGGTTGACCGGTGCTTGTTTACAAGAGTAATGTGTAAAAGTGTAACGGCGATGCATTTGTTTCTAGTTTGTTGTTTAGCAGTGTTTTGACAGTTAGCTTGTTAGCTTTATGACCGACAGACAGCTGTTTGTTGTTTAACAATATACGGGGCGGGGGGAGTCATGGGGTCCGAAAACTAAATGCAATCCCCTAAACATTTAAGGATATCCTGACCCAAACACTGACCCATGGTACTTTTTAACATTAGGTTTATGGTCTGCTAATCGTTCAAGACACGACTGAAACTCACTCAGCATTGTCTGAACATGATTCACTGGGTTTACAATGGTCCACTAGTCAAACTTGTTGTGAAAAATAAAAGGCTCATGTTCCTGTTTGCTAGCAGTTTGTTCTGCCAAAAATGATAACAAGTAAATAAATGCTCCAGTACCAAAGTTGAGTTCTGCTTGTTGTATGCCATACTAAAGTTGTATGCCATACTAAAGCATCGAGTTGTTTGTTTTATTGCAACTTCTTCAAAGGTGAACTATTAGCTTTAAATATAACACTGGTAGACTGTTTGCCAAAATAAGTAAATATAATGAGTTAACTACAGTTAGACAGTGTTTGTTTATAGAGGTGATGATCTAACAGTACCTTTTAATACCCTGTCATAAACTGTTTGTCTTAACCACACTTATCCAGATAATGTAGAAACGGACATACAAAACACATTTTTAGGGCTGCAACTAACGATTATTTTGATAATCGATTAATCTGTCGATTATTTTCTCGATTAATCGATTATTAATCGTTTTGGTCCATAAAATGTCAGAAAATGGTGAAAAATGTTGATAAATTTTCCAAAGCCCATGTTGACTTCCTCAAATATATTGTTATGTCCAAAACACAAAGATATTTCAGTTTACTGTCATAATAGGATTAAAGAAACCAGAAAATATTCACATTTGAGAAGCTGAAATCAGAGAATTTGGACATATTTTATTAAAAAATTACTCGAAACGATTAATCGATTATCAAAATAGTTGGTGATTATTTTAATAATCGATTAATAATGGATTCGTCGATTAATCGTTGCAGCTCTACACATTTTATAATTGATCATGTTTATTTTTGGGCTCTTAGACCTGATGAAATATCCTGTGGTGAGGTGAGGTAAAGTCTTTAGAGGGATATGCAGAGCACAGAGAGTAGTGAAGGATATTTTATCCTTTGCTGTTATAATTTTTTTCTTTTCCAAAATGCTCACAAACAAGGTGCAGGCCAGTACAAGCAATTTTATCAAGATTAAAACACGTTGCATACCTCAGTTTATCCTTCCTCCTGTGTTAACTTTCTGCTACCATCCATGGTGTTAGCGGGTCGGTTTCGACCCGTGTCTGAAATCAGCTGTAAAAAAACACTAAAAACAATCATCTATCATCCAGTTTGTTTCTCATCTCTTGGTTACCTTGTTAGGCGTCCTTATCCGTGAAATATTTTTTTCAATATTTTTGGTGTAGGAGACTGGGCCTTTTTTTTGTCAGTATGCGCCTCAATTTCAATTAAAAAAATGGTAAAATGAACCTCAAGAGAATCATATAACTAAATATTTGGTTGTTGTGTTACCTGATCATTACTGAGAGGTATGAGAACACATTTCTTAACTAAATTTGTTTTATTTATTTTTTCATATTAATATTATTGACCTTTTTAACATCTATGGTGTTACTGGTCAATTATGACCCATATATATTTATTTCAGAAAACAGCAAAAAAAAACTTTTATTTCAGCATTATACAAACACACAATGAAAACCAGAACAAGTCACAACACAAAATATAGATTTGTAAGGTCAAATAAACAACAACCAATCAACAAATCAAACCAATCGAAATCAATTACTAGTTCCAAAACTAGTAAAAAACAACTGAGTAAAAGTCTCTGTGTGCATATGTTTGGTTGTGTGTTCAGATGTGTGGCAAAGAGCAACACTTTCAGTGTTCTTTGCAGAAATATTTCTTGCAGGTAAAGCACAATACTTTTATCTTTCTGTCCTTAGTGCTTCGGCAGACCTGACACCTCTTACTTTTAGTATCAGGTGGCTATTTTCACCAAAAACATGATCCAGAACTTGGCTCACTGTATATCTCCTCATTTTTGAATACTGCAAATAGGAGATGTGCACTCTGCAAGTCACCAACTCTATACTGAATTGACCTCACATGTCTGGATATGCCCGTCTGTTTGTTTCGCTTTCATGCAGGTATAAGGGCAAACAAAGTCAAAATGAGAACCTCTCCAGAGCTCACATGATTGGGAGAGGAAGGTTATTCACCAACACATGTTTGTTTAAAGGCAAGCAACACTTAACTTGTGTACTCACTCGCTGCTATATCCGACCTCCAATAATGCCTTCTTATGTGATTACCTCATTGTTTTTATCATCACTTAATAATTCCGTGGCTCTAGTATATATGAGCATCAAGTTTGGTATTTGCCTCCTGAGTGAGTGCCTTGAACTGCATGTTCTGCTTATTCTTAGAGATACTCAGGTCCACTTGTCAGTTCAGACCATATTCCGAGACTTGAATTTGGAAATCTGCAGATATAGATTCCGATACAAGAGCTCTTTTATCTTGATTATTATAAATATCAATATTATTTTTATTGCTGTTGTTGGTCATTTGTACTGGCCGCTGTATCAACACTGGCTGAGATCGGTCCCATCTTTCTTTTATTCTTTGGTAATAATGAAGGACACAGTACCGTAAGCCCAAAATTCTGTAAAAGCAAGCCAGTCTTACCACCTTTTGTGTCCCTTTGTTGCAGCAGGCGGAGTGTCCTGTCTGACTGCAGGAATGCCGGGTGGCGTGTATGGAGAGCTCGGTGGCAGCCTTCCAGCCATCGCGTCCCTGAACGCCTCCTACTCCACGTCTCTGTCCATCCCTTACCCCTACCTGTTAGTGCCACCGGCCGAACGCAAGGTCATCTCAGACGTCCGACGCACATTCTGCCTCTTTGTGACTTTCGACCTGCTCTTCATCTCCCTTCTGTGGATCATTGAGCTCAATGTGAGACTGGAATTTCTTTATTATTTGTTTTTGCTGTTATGTGTGTGAGACTAAAATATTCACTCTGTTGCTCTGTTCTGCCGTAGATTTCCAGCACGATATGGGAAAGCTTAGAGAATGAGGTCGTCAAGTATAACTACAGGTCGTCCTTCTTCGACATCTTTGTAAGTGGTTCCAATCAATCCGAGTTGGCACATTTCCTTTTTAAATTTCAAAGTAGTTAACATGGCATTGTATTGGTGTGTAATCCTCATGATGGCTGTAAAGACTTGACCTCTCAATGGCCACTCATTAATTACCACCAGACGCATGTTAAACCTCCTTAAGGTTTTACAAGGCTTATTTTGTTATGTTGCCTGAATCATAGTATGAGAATGAGATGCCATGTTGTGTCACAAGGACAAAATGTTTGCTGAAGTCAACACCATGCCGGCAACACACAATAACACCAATGAGTCATTTTTTTCTTCTCATTCTTCTCCTTCCTCCTTGACTCAGCTCCTGGCTGTGTTTCGTTTCCTGTGTCTTCAAGTGGGTTACGCTGCTTTTCGGTTGAAGCACTGGTGGGTTATTGCAGTAAGTGAAATGCACCACAGACAGATAACATAATGTTACACATGGCTTCTCAGTAAATCCCGACATGAACGAGTAGAAAAATGCACTTTTTACATTTTTGTTGTTTGTTTTCTCTCTCTCTCTCTCTCTCTCTCTCTCTCTCTCTCTCTCTCTCTCTCTCTCTCTCTCTCTCTCTCTCTCTCTCTCTCTCTCAGGTTACAACTTTAGTGACCAGCGTCTTCCTCGTTGTCAAAGTCATTGTATCTAATGTGAGTGTCGCCCCCCCCCACCCCCACCACGTGTGTGTAAGCGTATCAGTTGAAACCACTGAAACCCTTTTGACTTCTGCATTTCTGCCAGTAATCTGCTGTCTGACCACATGATGAGCTGATAAGAGTTTTTTTTCTATGGTGTGACCTGTTAACGTTTATGAGTTGCCTTTATCACAGATAACCTTTTTTCTCTTAACCTTTTATATGAAAAAAGTATGGAAGTTAACCAATATGAAAACTTTGTTGGTTATGGAAGTTTGAATAGTTCTTGCAGGAGTTCAAGTTCCAGTTCTTTATTTTAACACATGTACAAACAAATAAATACAGCCGTAGTCGTTGGCTGTGAAATTCTTAAATCTCTCTCCGACAATACAACACACATGAAAAAGACAAAAAGTGTAACATATTATGCAAAAAGTGCAAAAAAAAAAAAAAAGAATGAAGTTTGATTTACATATACATACAGCATCAGAAAGTCATTATCTCTGTCTGTACACAGCTGCTGTCCCAGAATGCCTTTGGCTACGTCATCCCCATCACCTCCTTTGTGGTGGCCTGGCTGGAGACCTGGTTCCTTGACTTCAAGGTGCTCACTCAGGAGGCCGACGATGAGAGAGGTAAGAGAAGGATTCCTGACAGGTTTGAACACGCCTCGACCAAAAGAATGATCCAGTATTTCTCATTTTCACTTCTCCTCTGCCCTTCAGCTTACCTAGCAGCGGTGAACGCGGCCTGTGAACGAGCCCCCATGATCTACCCTCGCGCTGTTTCAGACGGACAGTTCTACTCTCCACCTGAATCCCTTGCAGGTGATGTCTGCTTGTCTCTACACATCTGTTCTCGTTAACTCCCCAGTTCAGTCTTGTGTGTCTTTTATGTTTGGAGATATGTTGCTCTTTTTATTCAAGAGCATGGTCTTTCAGTTTGAGAGAGCATGATTCATTGATTGTGTGTTAATTTTCCTCAACTCTGCCCTTGCACTCTTAATCTGGACTTGTGTCTGCAGGCTCTGAAGAGGATCTAGATGAGGAGGGGCTTGGTCGTAAAGCCGTCACTGCACAGGTACCTGCATCAGTCTTCGGAGGCTTCAGGCAGCACCCTGCTATGCACCTGATCACCACTGATGATCTTCTGCTTTCTCTCACTCTTGTTCCAGGAGAAGGAGTATGTCAGACAGGGACGTGAGGCCATGTCTGTGGTAGAACAGATCCTGGCTCAGGAGGACAACTGGAAATATGAAAAGAACAATGTGAGTGTGTATGATTTATCCAGCAATACAGAACTGCATCCTCTTCCCCTTATGTTGGGATACAAAGACACTTTAGGTGATGTGAATGCACATTACTTTTCCGTTCACACCCCTAACCACATTAAGTATTTGGTTGTTAGCACAACTGTGCTAAAGTGCTGCAACCACTTTTGCAAAGAGACCAATGTAGACAAAGTGTTGGACTCCCAAATAGTTTGAACAACCTAAATTCAAAACTTCAGTTCAGCATACGTTGATATGGCGGTATTTGTTGGATAAGTGACATAAAATTGCAGTAGAAAAATGTCAAACTAGCTTAGAGGTCATTCTGAAGGTTTGTCCACCACAGGGTCCTGAAAAGTACATTTTAAGCTGTCGAATGCCTGACATGATGTATCTTGATCACAGTTCAACACAAAGTGAATTGTAACTAATGCCAACTGAACACACATTTTTGTTTAGTTGGTCATTAAATATAAATTTGCTCACAATTTCTGCTAACTAGATGAAAATCTGAAACATCTATTGAAAACCAACTCTAGCTGAACCACATGCAGGGAGGATTTTGCTCTCTTTCAAGTTCAACTAATTTTTCAGAATATGAAAATGTACATTAAAAAAAAGTGATCCTTGTTTACCACCAAAAAGTAGATTTTTCCTCAGATGGTGAGATATGAAAGAGAAAGCATCAGGGAACTAACAGTGTTTTATGTCATGTCAGGACATGGGAGACTCTGTCTACACTCTGGAGATTCCCTTCCATGGAAAGACTTTCATTCTCAAGGTATTTTTTTTTTTAAATGACCATTTACAGGCTAAAATGTGTTTTATAGTGCTGACCTTATCCTCAGCAGTTCATGTCAACAACACAGGAATGACAAGATTGTATTTTGAATGTGTCATACTGTGTTTTTTGTTCAGGCCTTTATGCAGTGTCCAGCTGAGTTTGTGTATCAGGAAGTGATTTTGCAACCGGAGAAGATGGTCCAGTGGAACAAAACGATTTTCGCCTGCCAGGTCAATAACTCAGACATTTATTTTTTTGTCTTCATTAATCAATATTTTTCATTGTTTAGTTGAGTTGTGCCATAGTCTAACATTGCTTTCTGCCTTCTCCTCAGATCCTCCAGAGGGTTGACGACAACACTCTCATATCATACGACGTCTCCGCTGGAGCAGCAGGGGGCGTAGTGTCTGCGAGGTACATCAGCACAGTCTGCCATTTTTTCCCTCATTCAGATTGCGGGACTTCAATAAAATACAAATATTGACTGATTGACTTTTTTTTTCTTCTTCCTTTTAGGGATTTTGTTAATGTTCGGAGGGTGGAACGTAGGCGAGACTGTTACCTGTCTGCTGGCATGGCAACGGACCACGACGCCAAACCTCCAATCGGTCGATACGTCAGGTCAGAGCCCGCCTCCTTGTCACTCATCCACTACATTAGGACATTGATTAACTTGCAGTTGTTTTTAGTTTTGTTCTTTAATTTCTCTGTCCTTTTACCTTTGTATTGCTGTCCTCAGGGGAGAGAACGGTCCTGGAGGATTTGTGGTCCTCAAGTCCAGTAGTAATCCGTCCGTGTGCACCTTCATCTGGATCCTCAACACAGACTTGAAGGTGACAAGATACATGTCGCAGTCATACTATCATTTCTTATCGTATTTAAAGACAGATGAGATGGGGTTTACCTTTGAACAAAAGAAAAGGAGTTGTTGTTGCAGTCAATAGAGACAAGGTGTACAGAAATAAGACACAGTATTACTATAGAATAATTAACTAAATACATCTTCACCTCTTCACTTGATATTGTGGAAATGCTTGAGGCGGTGGTGGATGACAACTTCCTTCTTGTCCTTGAAGGCCACTGTAGCTTCTGTAAATTCTCCGAAAGGGAGGGAGTGTTGCAATCTAGAACTATCACCACTAGATGCCACTAAATTACTCAGATATCACACACTGTATATTTTTAATACAAAGTACAACTAAGGGCTTGTTGTTATGTGACTGTGACCTAATGATGGCGCTAGACTAAACGTGAAGGGATTATTACCAAAGTTATTAGGATTCATATCGGGGAACCATGATATACAGTATATTGCTAGTGTGAAAAAAAGTACATACTAATTAATCATTTTGTGTCTCTTCAGGGCCGACTGCCGCGCTACCTCATCCACCAGAGTCTGGCCGCCACCATGTTTGAATTTATGAGTCATTTACGCCAACGCATGGCGGAGCTGCGGCCTTCTCTCTGCTCCATACCCCACGTTTGAAGACTGGGGAGAGGAACGTGGAACTGTGCCACAGCGCGTTGAGAGGTGCCACCACTGTTTTCTTCCAGACATTGGGCGTAAGCAGCTAGAACCCTTTTGTGATGAATCTCTGCTTAAAGGGAGGTGCTGCCATTACTGAGAGGACTACTGCACTTCTATGCGTAGGAGATTTAAGATGTGACCTACCACACATTCACCACATTTCAGTCAAGAGAAAGAAGAGGAAGACATTTGGTTCATCAAAAGGCCAAGCTCCTCCTCCTCATCCTTAAACCTCAATGTTGTTTTTGAAGCGTGATCACATATATATATATACAGTATATTTTTATGTGGACCTGTAATTGTTTCTAGTTTGTACCTCACCGTGCTGTGAGAGAACTGTGTTTATTTCTGAAGCTGCCCGGGTAAGATCTTGTGGCAGGTTTGGACATTACTGAAACAAGAAAAACAAAACCTGGATGAGGATAGAAATGATTTAAACTGGTTGGACATCTGTCTCACTTGTTATAAAACAGCTGGTGCAATGGCATGAAACAGCTGACTCTCTGAGCCTTAACTTACTGCACGCACTTATTAGCCTTTGATTTTTTTGTTTGTTGTATGTTTTCACTGTGTCTTCTCTGGCGCAAATGCTCTTAAAAAGACCCACACTTAACGGCCATATTCTCAACAAACATTTTATTTGAAATGGTGAAAGCTATTATTCTCCTTTATTACACTGTGGTGGATAAGGAAGGAAGTGACTCGATGTCCACTCTCCACTAGAGGGAGACACCTCTTAATCATATGGTTTTACATAATATCTTACCCCAGGGTGCTAAAAATCTAAACGCTAACATTTTAATCAACCTATTACCAAGAGTTTTCAATGCTGCTTTTGTTTTACATGGGATCAGCCAGGAGGACTAGGAGTTGGATAAGGAGGCTGTGTTGCCCAGCTATGATAAATGAAGATAATGTTCATAAACTCGTATTCTCTGTATACTTGCTAAAGCTATCTGTTTTGCCAATAACCTCCTAAGTGGCCTTGTGGTAAAAGCTGAACTCATTATTTTTCATCAGAGGTCATTACTGGACTGATATGAATTCCATTGACTATAGTGCTATAGTCTCCCCCTCAGGCATTGACTGAGAGTGTTCTATCAACTGTTACATTATGAAGAATAATCTGATTTTAATCATTTACAAAATGTTGTTTCTAGCCTGTTTTTTTTTGTTTTATGTCAAAGCCTGCGCCTCTGTGTGTGATGATGTACCTCAGAAAATCACGATGTATCGGTGCATATATAATGAAAACTGGCAAACGGCTCTGTCTTTTGCTTCAAATTACCCTGGAGTTGAACCAAAGACCGTGAAGTTTTCTTCCTTGTGCTTTTCAATCTTGAGGAATATGCCGTGAAACAAGTTTGAAGTAGCATATTCACGGCTGTAACTGTGACAAGAATGTGTAGTGGCCATTTACCACATCACGCTCATAACGTCAACATGCAACACCTTGAGGCATTTTACTTTTCAAGCCCAGGTATTTGTGGATGCTGCAATCACAGTATACAACTTATTCCTTTTTATGAAGTCCAAAACCAGTGGTTATTGAGATTTTCCTGAATATTTGGTCAGGATTTGTTTTAGCTATACGTACTGTACAGATGGAATGTCAAATGAAAGTAATCAACGATACCAACAATTAGGTGCCTTTATCACTGTAACATTACATGTAAGATCTGCAATTTTTATGCTTTAAAAGCCTGTTTCCTGTTTCTTTTTTCTTCAATAATAGTTTTTCAGTGTATGTCATCATCAAGCATGTTAATTTAAAGCCATCACAGAAATACTGACCAACCTTTTGAGTCTTAACCAGTGTCTTATGTCTAATCAAATAAATGTACTTATAAAGGTGTTCCAGCTTCAAAATCATAATCTTCAAAACTTTGTAAATCTTTTTTGTATGTATGTACACACAGGTGACACATTAAAAGAAGTAAGTAATTATTCATGTTTAATGTTTTTTCCACAATTGTGACTGCATTTTAGCTAATGATAATTGAATGACTATTGCATAAGAAATAATCACAATTTCCAGCATTGGATCCTGGGGCTGTCTTGAGCCTATGTCACATGCGTTACTGCCTTACTGTTTGCACAAGGCCGCAACAGAACTCTCTAGAACAAGGCCGAGTCACCCTCCATATTATGGTCAGATAGCATGACAATGTTCACAATGCTTCACCAGAGTTCTGCTTTTCTTTCTGGCAGACTTTTAAAAAAATGTGATGATCATCCATATGTATACAGATTCGGGGATAAGTAATCTTTGCAAAAAAAAAAATCCTTAGACTAATACAGCCATGGTGGATTGGATGCACAGAGTGTAAATTGGACCAATTGTTGAAGAGGAGATCTGTTGAGATCCTCGGGGCAAAACACAATGCCTGAGCCCAGACATGGAGGAGCTCACATGATTGTGCTGTGACCATCTTCTGAGGCTATGGGTGTGTGAATGTGCTTTTCTTCTTTAATTCAGACGAGAGGGGAGCGTGTCACTGCTCTCATTGTCCTCAATGCACCGCTGATGAGAAGCTGCAGTGCCTGAGCTACTGGATGTGGAGCCACAGCAGGTTCCCGAGCTTTGAAGATGAAAATGAGGTAGTTTTTGGGATTGTTGAACTTTTGTCCTTCACTGTAGTGGAATGTATATATGTTTTGACAGCCTTATTCTCTTCCCTTGTAACATCTTTTTTTAAATATAGGCTGTAAAAGGGTCCCCCCCCCCACACTCGGATGCATATCTTTAGAGCATCTACATGAACAACAGCATTGTGGACTTAAAGAAGAAAACCAGCTATCAGACCGGACCCACCACTGTGCACCACTTCACTACTACTGCTTGAAGAACCGAGGACCTGGATTACCTGCCATTTTGAAGACCTACTACACATTGACTCTGTTCATAACAGATGGGTGCAGCCTTCATGAGGTTCTGCTGCTGCTGCTGCG
Source organism: Ammodytes marinus (assembly GCF_949987685.1). NCBI lineage: Eukaryota > Metazoa > Chordata > Actinopteri > Uranoscopiformes > Ammodytidae > Ammodytes > Ammodytes marinus. Next base: position 11,453,690 of record NC_137220.1, read on the forward strand.
TTGGTGACGAAGATGACGACGATGAAAAGCAGCCTTTAGTACCGTAAGAACACAATAGACAGGCCAGAAACAGAAAAGTATATCATGACATACCATTTAATACATGAATTACTTTGATCATCCAAATATCAGTCATATACACATACCACTTGGAGAAGAATATAATGTACTCAAAATCTTATTCAAACTATAAGTAAGTGATTGCCATTATGTGTTATGTATTTACAAACACTGCATGAATGTGTTATAACTATGCTTCTTCTATGTGCTTGTGCGTGTTCGTGCGTGTGTATGTGTGGGGGGGGGGGGGGGGTGTATGTGTGTATGTGTCGATGTCGGCCGACCAACACAGTCAGGATCCGTTGGAGTATTTTAACCGTGAGGTGCAGAAGCGTCGTGATGAGGAGACCAACCTGTGGAGCGAGCCGGGAGACCCCAGCCACTCGGAGAGGGAGGACGACCGGGTCCTTCACGGCCTGCTGCAGGCCAGGACCAAGACAAGCATGGGATCCAGGGTATGTGAAGGGAGGCTCCTCTTTTAGACACAGAATGTACTGTACTAGGCTTCATTCAAGTTCAAAAAGGAAACGAAAGAAGAAGAAGAATTTGCAAAGTGGTGAAAAAAAAGAGCCGAGATGTATTTCAATGAGGTGCAAATGTGTCAAAATAAGGTCAAAAGACCGAAAAACATGTATATTAAGTCATCATAACCCTTATGCTGTGTACAATTACTACGGTAAATTATTTAAATGGTCTGTGAGTCTGCAGCACAAAGATGAAATTATTCAATTACAAAGGGTGGACTGGAAGGACCTCGCCTATGAGAGAAAAATAACACAGGCTGTGATAAAAAAATAAATGCCTCGTCCTTTTCTTGTTTTCAGGGCTATCGGCGTCTGAGTGTCGACATCGAGGCCATGAGAGACACTCGTCGAGAGGTCAGAGACAAATGGAAGCAAATCCTGGAGAACTTGGGTACGTTGGCTGGACATATATGCGACATACGTATATGAGATAATTGTTGAGACAGATTGTAACCTCTTCAATGTGAACTAAAATGGATGGCCTTCTTCTTTTACTAGGTTTCATGGCTGAGGCAGACTCGCTGCTGAATGTGTCTGCTGGCACCTCACAAGACCGCATGCGAAATGCCCCGGCAGCACGCGCCCTTCTGCACACGCTACACTCCGAGACTTCCATCTTCAATAAAGGAGAGACGCCACCAGAGAGATATCTATTCATCCTGGTAAGAATAGACAGGGGTTTGTCATCATTTACAATCATACTAATCCCTCAAGTTAAAGTGTCCTTGCTGTGACCTGTAGTTTAGGATAAATAAAAAACTTGGGTTTTGTGGCACATATCACTCATACTACTAACCTTAACTTTACTCAAAATTCCATCCAGGCAACAACCATCGGTTCTTTCCTCAACCCCTTGCCAGTAGTCTTGTCAAGAAGCAGTAGACAAAAAATTCATTGAGTACCAGCTGCTTTTATTTATAAGACATTCACTCACACAACCTATGGTGAATCCTCCATGGACATTTGCAAAACCTTCAAATGGAACAAACTAAAAGTACTTGACAATTTTATGACATCATGAAGGCAGTCCCACTTTGATACAGTTGGGTTTGATGTGCCTCAAAATGTATTTTATTCTATTTCTGAAGTTACAGTTATAATTTTTAATAAGTCAAAATAAAAATAATAAATCATGATTCTTACACCGGTTCAGTCGACAGCAGTTAAAAAAAAAACAGACACACTGTTTCAAACGTTCCTTTTTCTTCCTCCTTCTTTAACCTGTTCACAGGACCGTCTCCTGTACCTAGATATAGGTGAAGATTTTCTGGCTAAGGCAAGGCGCTTCTTTCCTCCAAACGATGATTCTGAAGAGGAGACCCCGGGCCTGGCTGTAAACCTGCCCCTGCTGCTGGCCCGGATGGAGGCCATGAAAGGAGCGGCCAACGAAGACACGGATGACAACGAGAGCGAAAGAGAGATTGATAACTGAGATGTACTGGCTGCAATTATAATAGACATAAGGCAGGGGGCAGTAGGCATCCACTCCGGAAAGCTTGTTGACAGAATTGAGGAGCCCCTTACCTCTAAGTGTCTTTGTTACAGCATTCAGTGTTGCTGCTGCTGCTTTTTGGAAGTTTTTGTTAGTTAATTAATTAATTCCATAATTATTTTTTTCTCTTTTTTTCCCTCCCATAACGTATAGCTTGGTTCTTATTCTATTCTGTGTGGTCAAACAATCTAAAAGGGCTTAGCAGATTTTCAAGTAAAATGGTACAGAAGTTTTAACTCTGTAACCAAAATGTTTTATCTAAATTCTTACTTACTGTTTATTGTTCAGCTCTTTTGATCTGACCCTTCAGGGCAGCAATGTTCCTTTGAGCAGAGCCTTTTAATATTTTTGTCCTATGATTATCAGCACTCATTTCATTCAGTCACATGATCGGCGGTAACAACACTGAACAAATAGCCTCGGATTGTTCTTCAAGTTACACAAGAATGTGTGTTTGTATAATCTCATTGAAGTGTGTTTTTAATTGGTAACATTTTGGGAAATCGCAGATGGAAATACAATGTTGATGATACCTAGGTTGAAAGTTTAAATAGGTTGTGATTGTGGGACGGAAGTGACTTTAAGGTGATGCATGGGCGTGTTTTTTTTCCCCATCTTAGACATTTGCTTAACATGTGAAAGATTTCTTAAGTCATGTTACAGTTTGTGTATGTGTTCTGGTGTCCAGTTCATGATGAATTAAAGCTCCAACCTAAGTAAAAGCCTGTTGTGTGTACATTGTCACATGTTGTTGTGGAGCCTTCCCTGAACTGCTGTCTCAAAAGAAGTGATATGATTTGACACAAATGACAAAGAATAAAATAACTTGTGTCACTATCAACTATCTGATACTTCCACAGAAACACGAGAGCAACATTCCTGTAATGTGAAATTCAAAGGTCTTCTTCAGGCTTTTCCTCTATCTGCCCTCACGTGGCCCTCCAGACAGTGTACTCATGACTGGATACACTATCCCACATAAACCCATCGGGGACCAGACAAAGAGAGGATGGTGATGAGTGTGATTTGGTGGTCAGCTGCTTCTTGTTGATGTGGTAAGTTATTGTTATGTAAGAGAAGCACATGTTGGTACCAGCCTGCTAATAAAAACAGGTGCATTGAAAAAGAAAAAATGTTAAATATCATGGAAAAGTTACTTTTTTTAGACAATAAGTGAAATATTTTCAAGACATTATTTTGTTTTCATTTAAATGATTACGGCTTGCAGCTCATGAAAAATGCAAAATCCAATGTCTCAAAATATTTGAATACTCCTTTTTTGATTGGTTTTATGTTATTATTCGACTGTTATGAGATACTGGGATTTTGATTTTCATGAGCTGTAGTCATTACATGTTTTGCAATGAATCTAGAATACATGAAAGTTTCACTTTTTTTATTTAAATTACAGAGAAAAATAACGTTTTCATTATTTTCTCATTTCTAGAGATGCACCTGCATGTAGTTGTTAACACTCGACTCTGTGGTGCAAGTATTGCACTCTAGTCCAGAGACATGTTAAAGAAATGAAGACTTTCCTTCAGATTCTTCTAACTGATAAGCAAGTCCTTTGTGTTTCAGGTTGACCTGAGTAGAAGGCTCCTCTCTGCCCCTCCCAAATTCATTTCTCTGTCACAAACGAAAAAGAAAAAAAACATTTACTCAAACTTGCACCATCACAATATTTTGCCTTATTTATCTCCTCCTGACAGATCCGCAATTGCCCTTCTCCCTCTCGCTCTCCCTCCCTCCCTCCTATACTCCCTGTCTCTTTCTCGGTGACAGCTCATTTAAATGTCACTTCCTGGCAACTGTGGCAGTGCTGTTATGCAACATGAATTTCTCCTCGGCCGGGCCCAAGCTTGGTGCAGAGTGGGGACGGACACGGACAATGGAGGGATCATTACGGTGACAGTGCTCACCTCATCACTGTTACAGTCTCCCTACACCCCTGGCTTATAAGCATGGCATGACTCACCCAAAAACAGCAAAGAAGGTGAAATTCATCCGAAGTCCTGTGCCTATGCCCATACTCAAACTAAAAATACACATCAAGAGCATCACTCTGTTTACTGTCTGTCTAGCCTACCTCACAATCTGATTGCTCAAGTGCAATTGCGGAAGAAGATTCTAAAAAGATATGATCTCAACACTGAAGGAGCTCGCATATGGTGTCTTATTAGGTTTCTCCAATGGCATTTCATGGTTGCTATGGTGGCATAACATGATCGAGCACATGACCCCAGGGGCGCCTATGGTGCTCTTGCTGTCTTTTAATCCCTGACACTGAACACTGATTTACATATGCAACGTCTGTCTCCCTGCCGTGAAGTTACAGAAAATATGTCATGAAATTGACATATTGCCATACTTGACAGGCAGAAGGAACACAGCAGATGCTGTTGCATTACAAGACATGGATCGTCAGTGGAAAGGAATTTTGGCTCACATGTGAATATATGCAGTGAAGAAGCTGTAGACCAACAGTAATGCTATGATTTGGCACAGATTTAGCATATTGTATACATTGTAAATTGGTAACTGAACTATTGAGAAACACCCAAGCCTGTGTGAATGAACAGGCTTTTCTTTATTGGGGTCATGAAAGTGTCCTATGCTGTGTGTCATATCTGATATCCTATGATATCAGCAGTGGATGTGGATGGATGAGTCACAGACAGGGACCGGTTGTAACATCACACCGGCAGACAACTGTCAGAGGCAAGTGTTTGTGTGTGTGTGTTTGTGTTTTGAGTGTGTGTGTGTGTGTGTGTGTGTGTGTGTGTGTGTGTGTATGTATGTGTATTTGACAGTCTGTAACCTGAGTTGATTATGGACTGCGTGGTGCTCTGTCACCGAGGTAATGAATCACTGGGGATGTAGCTCTCACTGCCACTGTGAGGCAGCGCACTGTAATGGCAATCTAATGAGGGGGTTTGATGTTATCACAAGGCACAGCTGTTGTATAAACTCCTTCTGGACTCTATTATGATTTAAAATTCAGCATGATTACTCCATAAAAGTTCTCTAGCTTTTCTCCGTTCATCTCATAGTGACAGATGTGATATTTCCTGGAATAAGAAAGTGGACAAACGCACACTGTCTTACAACATTAGTCTATTAGATATGATGAGGATATAATTGTGAATAATTATAGCTGGGTATTATTATAGCCTATGTTCATGTTTCTTCTTTTTCTTTATTGTGTTTTCTATGTGGTGTCTTGGTGTCCTTCCAACTAACAAAACGTACAGGGAACTCAATTCGCTCTGAGGATTTATTCTTACTTACTATCCCAAAAAGTCCGAACAGAACTTGGGAAAAGGGTGTTTAGTTATGCTACTCCCTTTGCCTGGAACAAGCTGCAAAATAAGCTGATACTAAATAACTAGTCTCTCTAAAAATATTTAAATCCATCTCTGACTGAATAAGAAGCAGACACCTCTGGCTGTAGCCTACATGCTTTGTATAGTGATGTTTTCCGATTGTGACCGTAATATGTGTTTCTGTTTCTAATTTGTTGTTTGTAACTGCGAAACTGTCTTGGCCAGGACTCTCTTGTAAATTATATTTTTAATCTCAATGAGACTTTTCCTGGATAAATAAAGGCTTAATAATTAGTCTGGTGATGTTAATACTGTATGCTGTCTTGAGAGCTTGTGGTATTTATATGTTACAACTGAAAATTAATCACACCTGGTGAGCATGATTAGAACTTGTGAGCCACACCTATGCTCTCTTAAACCAGTGCAACAAATGTTTGAATAGCAGATACCCTTATGAAAACAATGTGTCGAAAGGTAGGTGATTATAAAGAAACTGAATGGAGCCTGTGTGGAACTTTTTCCTCAATGTGTTATATTTCTGAACCAAACACAATTAGGCACACATGCCTGAAACATCCTTTTGTGTATACAAAACAGCTGCATCCTTATAATCCTTCCATATTAACATGGCGTCACTTGATGTTCCATGTATACATCAAGACCTTATCCCTGTTAAAATTCCAGACTAAACCTGTTGTTTGTTTGTGTGTGTCTGTCCACAATGTTTATACAATCTCCATACAATCTACATGAGGCCTACACTGTCTCCACTGAGACTTTCGCGATCCCAGCTGAAGTGGAAGATGTTGGGTTGATTGATGACCGAAGCGACTACAGACATACAACCTGACAATCAGGGGGATTTTTACCCCAATTACCCGTAACCCCTTCGTCAGAGCGGCTTCCAGCTCTCTGGGGAATGAGACACGACGCAGTGTCGGTTTCCAGTGTCCAGTGCACGCTGATTGTAGAGTGACAACATGGACCAGGAATAGCAACGGATCGTCTATAAAAGTCTCTGGACCCGGGCATAAACAGCACAAAGAAAGAGAGACAGCCATTGGAGATACAGCCAACTGGAGCATCATCACTACAGTATTTCTTTCAACAAACCAGCAGACCTTAAGACTGAGACCTAAGACCCATTGAAGTCGATACATCCAAAGCAGATTTTGACCCACAGCAGCAGACATGATGCCTATCGGTACCGTCCTGGAGAAGCGTAATGGAGTGTTGGTGGGAGCCGACCTGGCCTGCACCGTACGGGAGGAGAACAAAGCGCACAGGGAGAGCTACACCGCTGACTGGCACAGCGTCAGCCTCAAGACTCAACCTCAAGACAGGTGAGAGCTCACTCAGACATATTCAACCTTACTTTAAAGCCTCTGGAAACCTTCTCTAAAATAGTCTTTAAAACAATCAATATACTGTATATAATATCAAAGTTGGGTGTCTCAATAAGCTTTTTACAAAAATGCCTAACTCCTTTTTAGATGCTTACTTTCATGCAACTAACTCCACAAATTACCTAGTCAAAAGGATTTTGTGGATGTTGGTTTTATAGGGGCTTGAACTCAACTATGTAGTATGTGTCACAAATGAATCAAAAGGAAAGAAAGTTTCTGTTTCTGCAAATGGCATCCTGGCTTTGATTTAAAAATCCTCCTTACCGTCATTAAAAAACAGATCTTGATCTATACTCGCTCATTTACTTGGCAATTCTTGGTATTGCAGTGTTCTGATTTCCATTGGAAGACAGCTTCGGTCTGATTAAAGAAGGTAAATCACCATTGAGTGCTCCCACAGTTTTTTCTAACGCCAGCTTTTTTTGTCTGACTGCAGGCAGGCAATGAACATGAACGACAGCTCTCGTAGGGAGACTCTGTCGCGGCAGTGGGAGGCCCGTTCGCTCAGGCAGATCTGCCCCTCCGGAGTCTTCAGAGTGGGCACCGTGGAACGTGGGGTGAGGGAGCACCAGCTGTTGCCCAAGAGAAAGACCCTCCCCTTGCCCATATTCACACCCGCCGAGCTGGGCATCAGGCTGGGACGCGGGGCAGCACACACCGAGGAGGACCTGAAGCCCTTCCCCATCCCGGACGGAGCCTGCCCCACAAAGAGGAGCGTGGACGAGATCACCAGAGACCTCCCTCCGGTCAAACCCACACTCATGGAGTTCGCCTCCAAAGCCCAACTGGGTCGCTCCGTCTCCCTAGAAGCCCAGAGAGGGTGAAAAACAAAAGGATAGAAGAAAAAAGAGAAAGTGGGGATATATGGGAGAGAAAAGCAGGGTTACAACTTTTGGTAAAGGATAGTCAGCGTGTGTGTCAGGAAAGAGCATGACAACGGTGTATATAGATTTATCTCTAGTGACGTTCATTAATAAAACAACCTTGATACTGTAGATCTTTAGGACTATCTGTGTTTCCAGGTAAATGTCACGCTTTGTCATTGTTGGCATTTGTTGGCCAGCAGTATAAGGGGATGGTTGTGTGAAGGTATTCGCACTTGGATGGAGAGACATGGTGTGTGTGTGTGTTGTCAGCTGTGCCATGTGCTAATCTGAAATCTCTGCCTGCGCTGGCCAGCTGGCTCCACCATATCTGCTGTGGAACCATTTCAACCCACCAATTGCTGCATGTAGCCTACATTACTGTCTATATAGCCTTCAGTTTGTAGGCCTATTGAAAAGTGCAAATATTCTCCAGTGGTTGAGGTTGAGTTCAGATTTATACTGATAATACTAGTAAAAGGTGTTGAAGGCATATGCGGTGATGCAGAAAGTGAAAATAACGTGTGAAAGGGAAAGAGACAAGTTTTTAAACTGTAAAGACGAATGGAGAGAAAGAGGGTGAGTCAGAGGGGGAGGGGAGGGGTGAGGGGTCAGGGAACATTTCTCGCAGTTGGTCAACGTCCAGTCCCACAAGCCCTTGACAGTCTCTGATCTATGTGGGAGGACAGAATGCTCTGGCATGATCACACACACACTGCAGCTGTACTTGTGTGTGTTTGTGTGTCCTTCTTTGTGTGTGTGTGTGCCAGTTGACACCACTAGTCAGAAAGCCTTAGGAAAACCAATAACCTGTTCTTCACTGTGTATTAACGGATCTGCCATAGATGAGTGGCAGTTCATATCTGACAGAGGAATAGATACTGTATAAGCTGGATATAAACAGTGGTGTAAATGAATTTGAAATGTATGTGTGCAATGATGTTGAAATATTGTTTCCTAGATATTTATTATTTTTACTAATAAAAAGTGAACTGCTCCTCGCTGCTCATGTCTCTTTCTTTTTTCTTTTTGATGCAATATGAACATATTCTATTGTTGGTGGTGAATACACATATGCTAAGAGAGGAGAAATAAAGAGATTATAAACCTGGGTCAGAAATCAAAGCATATTTTAACTTTGTTTACATAGATTTTTGACCAGGCAGTAACAGCTGAGCTAAACTGGTTGTGATTATTGGATGAACCTTATAGATCCCTTGGCACAGTGGCTTGTCAACAGAGTAAAATTGGATACAACAAACACAAAATAAAATAAATATAAACGTCTGCATAAATATAACTTTGGCAAAAATAGGTCGATCATCTAAATATGAATAATACTGTAATATCATGAATAACACAACTGGGAGAGAAGAAATAATGGAAACATTACATAAAAGCAACAAATATGAAAATAATGGATCTTTAAGGATGTGCCATGACAGACAAAATCTTCCAGACAGGCTGAAAGTGATAGCTGAGTATCTGACACTCATACTTTGGATTCATACATACTTGGACCATGTCCTCCACCCTCTGAACAACCACCACTTCACCATTTTACACCCTTCATTTATCATTCATGTTCCACCCCCCTGTGTGTGTGTTCAACTCAGAGAGCGCTCTGTCCATGTTAGGGTACACATCTTTGACGGATGCACTGCAACAACTTCTCATATTAGCAATTTATTATTTACACATTATTTACTATCCAAATCTACTATTTACTAAATCAAACTTAAAGGTGGCGTAAGCGATTCTGGAGAATGCTTGTTGTCAAGATTACTTTTTGTCAAAATCACTGAACAGACTTGGCTCTAGAAAATGGTATGCAAACAAATGTTATGTTAAACAAAGGGCGCCCACCGTAGCTGGCAACATGTCCGTTTACAGAGCCTTTAGGCTGTCAGTTTTAACACTGCACATTTTTCCAGCACACAGACAGTACAGACAGGTAGTGGAGTGTGAGGAGATTTGACAACAAACATTCTCCAGAATCGCTGACTGCACCTTTAACAGTATTTACTTCTGCCCATTGCTGCCTGCCCGTCTCATGTCATTCCTCTGCCGAATGTACTTGTCTCTTTAACCCTAACCCTTCTGACCCACTGTTCCTCCATGTCTATCATCACTCTGACTGCTGTTTCTATGATAGGCAGCATGTGGTGGTGGTTTGATATTAATAGCTGGGTAAACATTGGCATTGCCACGGGAGACAGTGGAAAGACAGCCCGATTGGCACGTTCTTCCAATTTGAGCTTTTAATCCTCGTGTTTTATCAGAGATTTGGGCGTGCTGCCTTCACTCCCTATCTTTAAAATGACCCTGCCACACTGCTGCTGAAATCAAGCGCTCCCCAAACCCTCGCTGTCGCCATAGCTATTATCCCAGTTCTCAAACTCCACATGGACATCCAAACACTGAAAGTATTTTCATTGGATGCCAGGAAATGTGGGAATTAAGGTGGGTTGTGTTGTCACGGACAAATCTAATAAATTGACAGTGAAATTCTTTCCTATGCCTCAGCTGTCTCACATGGGGCCTGCTGTATTAACCCATTTGGAAGAACTCAACCTGTCCACTACTGCAGCCAGCAAGCAAGCTAATATAAAACCTTAAAAACAGAGTCACACAATATACTTTAATTCACACCTTTACCTGAGTTAAAAACAGTGATGACACCTCCACTGTACAGTATTTGTTATTTCAAAATATCCAAAATATTAAAGGTGGAGTCAGTGATTCTGGAGAAGGTTTATTGTCAAAATGACTTTTTGTCAAAATCTGAGAATATCGCTTCACGATCCGCTACCTGTTACATAGTGTGTGCGCTGAAAATAAAACTGGTGTTAATACACAGACTAAGCTCTGTAAACTGGTATATAAACTACGTGAGGGTAAACAAAGCGGCCCAGCAACATGCCAGTTTGCAGAGCCTAGGCTTTGTATTAACACTGGATTTTTGTTCAGTGCACACACAGTACAGACGGAAGCGGATCGTGAGGAGGTATTCACTCATTTCAAGCCTTCTCCAGAATCGCTGGCTCAACCTTAACATAATATTTGTAAATTACAATACTTTCACGATTATGTCGCTGTTACTGTCATCACTTGTAGGTATTGAGTGGTGCGCCTCCTCTAATCCTCCTTAGATGCCAACATGGTGTATTTAAAGACAAGGTCACACAGTGATACAAAGCAGTACATCTTATGTGGTGTCACACACTTGCTATTTTGCCCACAGTTGTTTGTAATGGGCTACCCCAGCACTAAAGCATGCGGAGTAACTGAATGCTTGTCAATTCCGGGACACCTCTTATATTCATGCACATAGTGTAGGCTACATCTTGTGGTTTATTTGCCATCCCCCACATTATGTTGCTGCTCCCTACTGGAAAATGCGGGAAATGCAGGTAGAAGAAACTCAAATACATGTCATTGTATTAACAAAAAAACACATGTGTGAAATATGATTAAACTTAAGATTGTTTTGTTCTCTAATAGAGCCTAAAAACTCCTTTGGGAAATGAATTACTAATCATGCGCTCTCTCTCTCTCTCTCTTTCTCTATGTAGTTCTCTATGAAAAAAATATATAAAAATAAATCAAACGTAACAAAAATCCAAAGCATCTGATGAACTCAGCTCTTCAGCCTTTCAAAATCAACAGCCATAATCACTGGCCCAATCCCCAATCAGTGCCCTCTTCTCCACATAATTACTGTGTAGCTTGCAGTTGTCACCTCTCTCTCTCTCTCTCTCTCTCTCTCTCTCTCTCTCTCTCTCTCTCTCTCTCTCTCTCTCTCTCTCTCTCTCTCTCTCTCTCTCTCGGCGCCCGGCGTTAAGACGCACCTGTGACATCACAGGAGCAGAACTCTTTATATACTATCTATGGAGCAGACCGTGGTAATCAGCTGTTGGCTGGGTGTTGCTGTGTGTGCTAGCTTTTACCTGCAGAAGGAATGATGTCGGCTCTGAAATTCCCAGTGGTGTTGAGCAGATGAGGAGGAGGGACAGCAGGCCTGATCACATAAGACACAGAACATGAAGAACATGTTACTGTCAAGCTACTTTTCTAATAATATTGACATTGTCCTTGCTCCGCTACACATCATACCATTAGGTTTGGTAAGCCGCTCAGACAATGTGTTGTTCTAAGTTCTTTATTGAGGCGCAATTGCAAATCACTGTCAATACATTGAAAGTGATAATTTAGGAAAATTGGACCTTCTACATGAAACAGTTTCCCTAGAATGCCCAAGATTATCTATTGTATAACTGTCCTCAAAACATCTTTTCACTCTATTAAGATAATGAAGTCTACCACATCACCCACCGATTCCTGTAAAGGACACTCCAGCCACAAATGCAAAATTGAACACCCATTGTCTTTAAACAATTAGTAAGATTAACACATTGATTTTCATGGCAGGATACCCTGATTGAATCTGCTTGAAAAAGTGGAGGCTGTGTACAGAAAATGTCCCATTTTTTAACTGAAACCTCATAGATTTGCTGTGTGTCTGTCCTGATTAAATTCTAGTCCTTGTTATAAAAAGACATCTCAGCCTGCCAGGTGGCAATTTGATTAAAAAAATATCTGATTATTTCTTTCAGAGTGACCAATGTGCATTACACTTTTCACGTTAATTCTCTGCACCACCAATAATGAGTTGCCATATGAAATGCCTTGGCATCAGTGTTGCCTGATGCAGGGGCCATGCAAGGTAGGACAGGAACAGGGAAGTCTGATAATAGTGGTGGTGTATCTCTGAGTCTGTCTGATTCTCCTCAATTCCAACCAGATCTCTGAAATAATGAAGAGAGAGAAAAACAATCCATCTTTCAGAGTGCAAAACTGAGGTCATTACAACATTTTCTCTGTCAACACTGTGTTGACAGTAAAGACATGAAAAGAGAAAAAAACTTTTCAACTTATTTTAAGACTTTCATTATGAATAACTACAAATTGTTTTCTTCACTCAGTAAATTCTTAAAACATGTCATCAGAAATGAAAAATAAAACGTTTGGTTAAAATTGAAAGGATAAAAGACCCAGGGGTATGTCCACACATTTCCAGAATTTCAATTACTATAATAAAAATCAAAGATTGGTTTACTATACATGGGAAATGGGATCAAATTATTTTCTGATCAGTTCTATATTACAGGTTATGACCAAACACATTGTCAGTTGAATTTCCCTATTCCGACTCATGCTGTTAATCATGACCTGGTGCATTCTGGTTAATAATCGGCTTTACAAGGTCTACACACACGCGCGCACACACGCGCACACACATGCGCGCACACACACACACACACACACACACACACACACACACACACACACACACACAATCATCACTATCTGAGGGTCCTCTGATTGTCTTTTGGTATTTTATCCGTATGCTATTCTGTCCTGTTCCTTCGGGGAGACTAGATGATTAACCCACTTTGTGTCAAACCAAGAGTGGTGAATGTGAGTTGCCAAAGCCAATTTTTCTCACTTCCTTGTCACCCAACATTTGTTCAGCAATGACTCATTTTGCTAAATTATTAAACTCCTTTCCAGCACTAAAACTTTCTGACCAAGATCTAGGAAAAGTCCATTGAAAATTCTGGAAAGTAATATTTTGTACCCCGATAAATTATTAAATGCTTTAGGTGATGTGGATGATATCTCTTGGCACTTGTGATTTGTTGGCTACTTCAGTGATGAAACATTCAGTAACTTGTCAAACTTTTTTTGTATTCCACCATCTTGAAGGGGTTAAGTCAATTTCATAAATGATATAGCAACGATGTCAGCTAATGGAAGTCTGATGATTATTCAAGCAAAGAAAGAACATGGTGATGGCTAGTTGGCCCGGATCAGCCTGGCACTGTATCAATCGCATGAATAACATTTATTATTCATATAACATCCATCTACTGTATGTTCTGTGGAGACATCATTAGGTCAGTATTGACACCTTCCATGGTTTATTCACATTTTCAAAAAAAAAAATTAAACTCATTTGCAGTGTTCAAATTCAATGGTTTGTCTTTCAAAAGCTTGCCAAAAAAAATTATTGTGCTGTTGTTAGTAAGCACATGTTCAGAATGACAAATACAAATCTGAATTTTAACTCCACAAATGAAAGCAAATGATAAACAATTTCACACACATGCGCATGTGACAGCTAATGTGCTGGTAACATTGGTAGTCAATTAATGTTAAAAGCAGGAAAGATACGATTATCTCAGCCATCAAGTCAAGTTATAACACAGAGGTGTGTATCATCTCCAATAATTGAGACTCAGCCAATTTATCCGTTACACTCAAGGGAAATTTAGTTTTTTGATAATGTGGTTTGTTATAAAGTATTTTTGGAGCACACAAATTAAAAACTGAAATGCAGCCAACCATTTCCTCCAGCAGCAGCAGAGTGATTCATCAGAGGGAAATAAAGAAAGACGCTCCGCTTCATAGGGCTTTAAACCAAATCAATTTGAGTCTATAAGCACATGAATGTTTTAGAACCGGAGTAAACTGTGACACAATAGCTGCGTATATCTGTTTCCCCAAATCCATTATGCACAGTGACATTTGTTTGAAAATGTTCAGTAACTAGTCGCTATAGTCACAAAAATGACACAGATAACATTTGAATAGCTGAAATAATTGTCACACAATGATTTACGAACTGTTATTTTTAATATTCGACTGATTCCTCTCGAAGATGTCTGACCAAAATGTGCTGCCGCCCGCACTTGGACATGAATGTAACACACACTCTAAGACACAAACTCACGCACATCACTGTACATTTTATGAAATTGTCCAAGCTCAAGAATAGACCATTAATAATATATCTGAGTGCTTTGCTATAGCGAAACTGGTAATATGACAGACAGGCCATAACAGGTGTTAGTCTGAAATCCTTAGATTTAGTTTAGCTTGTTGACAGTGTGCCATACACTCCTTGACGTGACCACCAGCCCTAATGGAAGTATAGCAGAGCCAGAGGCATCACTGTCACTGGGAGCCTCTCCAGACTAGTGTGGTGGGCTGAGGAGGAGAGAGATGGGGCTGTAATGAGCCTCTCTGCCTGGAGGCACCGTGGCTGAGAATAAACTGCAGCACCTACCTATCCAGGAGGCCAATCTCCACATCATTGGCTGGGGGAAAATGGAAGGATTATCATACACAAAACTAATATTAAAAACATCACTTCTTCTAATACTAGAAGTTATTAAATCATGACGTAAGACTTGAGATCAGGGATGGGTTTTGTGTTGGAGATGCACATATAGAGCAGTGCGTAAGCAGTTGCTATGATAACGAGCTGTAGCAGCCTTATGACCACAGAAGAGAATGTGTGAAAGTAATGCACACGTACAGGAAGAAAAAAAAGCTTGTGGATCATATTATGGCTCAAAGTGTGGATAAATATCATCTGTCCACGCCATATGTGAGAGTTTGAGCTGATATTATTTACTAGATACTCAGTATGGAGGTCTAATCTGTTTGATACATGGGTCGCCAAGGTGCCAAAGCACAAGAAACAGTTTATTTGCATATGCACACACACTCACCCACACACACACACACACACACACACACACACACACTCACCCACGTCTCACCCTCAAAACACCAAACCACACTCAAACATGCATGCATGCATGCACGCACGCACGCACGCACGCACGCACGCACGCACGCACGCACGCACGCACACACACACACACACACACACTGACCCAGACAACACCACAACACACTCATGCACACACTCCCTGGAAGCAGCCCAGGGCAGCTGGTTACTCAAAGAACTGAAACTATAATGCATTGCATCTAAATTTTCATATCCACCAACATTTTTTTTAATCTTTTACTGTTTTACAACTGTGAATCTCAGGGAATGTAATTAGTTTTTATGGGTCTGATCAGACTTAAAAAAGTCTCTTAAATGTCACAGTAAAAAATACCCGCAATTTAGTTCAGAATTAAATCCTTAAATGAAAACCTGCTTCTGTATGATATTTTTTTTTTAAATGTTACGATTGATAACAGGCATTTCTAAATCCTTACTTCACTTTTTCAAAGCAAAGAATGCATTCAATGAATACATCTTTCAAATGTCATTAGTTATCTCACTCAAAACTAGACTGCAATTTGCTACATTTTGCTGCATCTACATCTACAAACCTACAGAGTACAAGTTAAGGAAAGGGAGCAAGTGAGGCCGCATCCAGAAAGTATTGGAATAGTATGTGACGTTAAGTAGTAGCTAACAACTCATCCCAGCTTGGTATCAATTTTCCTTCCACCTTACTCTCCTTTCCTCTGCCTTGTTGAGGTATTCTTTTACCCGTGGAAATGGAAAGTTTATGACCACTGGTCACATGATCAGGTGTCACACTATATGTTTGGACACATGAAACACATTTTTATCTTTACAGCACACAAATATAGTGAATTCAACTAAAAACTGTATAATGTGTACAGTGCTTTTCATCAATATGCAATTGTCAACTTTAAAGCAATAGAGGACACATTTCTATATTTCTATCTAAGTTTGTGAAGGCAGACAAAGAGGGTGCATCTTAAATTATGGCATGTGGCTCAGTTAAATCATAAAATATTTATGTGCCTACTATGACCTACAATATTACAACAGCTGGTAGCAAAGACTGCATCCTTTAACACAAACCAGAGATTACAGTAAACAGATATGTTTAACAATGAATGCTTGATACTCTATGTATTTACTGTTCAAAACTGTCTGGGATGAAGACAAAGCCTCGCTCAAAAGTATTCATATACAATGTAAAACCAGTTCAGTTTGTTACAGTAAAATGAAGTCTTTTCCCCCTGGTTGACAGATACCGCTAGTCAACCAATTAAGAACAAATGTCATTCTCAAATGCATTTCCTGATTGTAGGAACTGATCAGTGTGGTACAGTTTCCTCTCCTTAAAATTGCCCCCAGTGTCCCCCCAAGGTGATTTTCTAATATTTAAATGTATAATAACTGTGATGTGGCCAAATATGTCCATTAATAGAATGGGCAGAATCTGCCAGACTCAACTATGCATGTTTAATATATAGTTACAGCTTCAGCTTCACTAGGACAGACAACACTAATTAGCACGCGGTTTACATTCACTGTACCACTCTTTCTCTCCCCCCCCCCTACCTGTCAGTGAAGGGGCCTCCACACACCCCCATCGCATCTTCTGCTCTGTAATTAAAACACTGTAATCTGGGCGGATCGTCTCTATTTTTAAAAGCCCCCTGTCATTGTGTGGGTAAGGTGACACAAAGAGAAGACTCAAGCGGTGAGAGAGAAGGGGGCAGGGGGGAGAAGGAATGTGCGTGTGTGTGTGTGTGTGTGTGTGTGTGTGTGTGTGTGTGTGTGTGTGGGTGGGAAGGACAACCGCAGCAGGTGAACTGAAGACCAACTCTGTGGAAACTAACAAAGTAAGTTTAATTGGCAACACGTCCCTTAAGATATAATTCTCATCCTCTTATCTATAGGGCAGCCCACACATCTCACATAATTTCAGAATAACACATTAGATAACAGTTTTTTTATAAACAGTATATACGAATAGGAGAAAAGTTTTAAGAAAAGGCCAACCAATATCTCATGTGAAAGTTCACTTAATATTGAAACAAACTCATCAACATTTCACACCAATTGTTTTTGTTTTATTTGTGGTTATAAGATAGCCATATCGCTATGGCTATTGTGGTGGAAACATTGTATCATTTTCTTATGATGTATTACTGTAATGGTCTGATTTATGATTTATGAAAAACATGATTTTTTAATTTTTTTAAAGATGCAATTGTTTTATCAACAGGCAAAGTGTCAAGATAATATCTGTAAGCAATGCATACATTGCACCCTATTCACCTGCAGTGTCTTGCAAGCTGCTACAAACTATCACATATGGCTTTAAACTTAAAAACTCACAAACCTATGCTGGACTGCAACATGTGCGCACTCAGGTCCCAAAACTTTTGAATACCTGTTGTTGAATAACTTTTTTAAGGCTTTGAGTAGCATACGTTCATCAGTGGCAGCCAGCGAGAGGACGATAGATTAAACCTTAAACAAACAGATTGTGCTCTTCGCAGACATTATCTAAACAAACCTCAGCGCATGGTACACATGCATGCTCACACAGACCCACATGTCATTATGAACACACACATACTGCCACCGCCACATAAGGGCTGCAGGGTGGTGTTGCCATAGGAACGGGGAAAGGTAATGGCCATGTTCTTGAGCTGATGCCGCAGGGGGTGACGGGCACAAGAGGGGTGTGTGTGTGTGTGTGTGTGTGTGTGTGTGTATGTGTGTGTGTGTGTGTGTGTGTGTGTGTGTGTGTGTGTGTCTGTGTGTGTGTTTGGGGGGATGAAAGTGACTCAGACTCATGGACTAATGATTAGAGATTTAATTTTTACTAATTTCTACACCATTTCACTGCCACCATAACTCCAGCGTCTTAACAGAATAACATTTGAAGAAATAAAATAAGATCCAGACTACGGTGGTGCCAAACTTTTTGCTCCCAATGTGTTTGGTCAGAACATCCAGCTAATATGGTTAATGCTGTTAGCGTTGATGCAGAGTGAACTGCTGGTCCCCTCCATACATGCAGGCCTGCCTTCTCCCCTGAGGTATGAATAAATAATCCCTAATGCAATGAGCTAACCAACAGTGATGACCACCTATCTCTCTCTCTCTCTCTCTCTCTCTCTCTGTCTATGTGTGTGTGTGTGTGTGTGTATAGGAGAATATTAAATATTACTGAGAAGTGCAAATAATTTAATCCTTCCTCAGCAGCTCAGTCCCTAGTGAGCTGTTTGAGTGTCAGAAAGCTTCATGGTCTCATTCATATTTGACACACGGTTCTTGAAATACTGATAATAACCTGTAGAGTTTGTATCATGAACATATGTGGCCTCACTGTACTTCATTTTAGTGCTGGGTGATAAGGTCTAATGAACAATTAGTCCTATGTTGACATGTGTCACTATATGGCAGTGGTGCTATGTAACAAAGTACATTTACTCCCATACGCAGTCAAACAAATTGTGTGTGCATTTTCATTTCAAACAACATTATTCTATAGTCAGTTTTTAGATTTGTTTTTTTTACGAAACACAAGATCAATTCAATAAATCTGATGCAATGATAGATTCAACTACCCAACAGCATCTTCATCATCTTGATCATCAGGAGATCAAATTAATTCATCCAATCACAATAAACTACTGCTTTCATATGAACAACTAGTGTCGGAATAGTGCTAAGAATGATTAAGAAAAGTTTAGTAGAGGTAAGTGCTTCAGAAGTTGAGCTTTTGGATCAGAGTATTGAAAAAAAATTTTTTAGATAATGGCAATTAAAGATGGTTGTCCTGGAGAAATCAACAGATGCAAACAGACAAGGTATTATAAAATAAACACCTAAATGTACATTTGAGACATGTAGTTTATACTAGAATGAAAGCAAAATAGCTAACCATCTAAAAATGTACCAGTGCTTGAAGAAAACAATGTTTTTGCCTGACATTTCTCGGTAAAGATCGATCCCTGCTCCAGTAAATCTCTGATTAAAACAACAGGACAGTGAGAAAGGCTCAGTTCTTTATTATTAGGGGGGCGAACAATGTCACCTCGACCCTGTCATGGAAGCAAAAGTTTGGAGCCTTCACAGTAGCAATGTGCTATGCATTGGTGATGTTGTGAATGTGGTGTGAAGGGATAAGGCAAAAAGAAAGCCACAGGAGCAAAAATGAGATAAGGCTTTGAATACATCTCCTCTCCCTCTCGTTTTTCCCCCCTCTACTCCCTAAGGAGTAGGGCTGACTGACAGACGCTCCCCACCGACACACCACCAACTCCTTCTCCCCTGGCTCTGGCTCTTGTACAGTGCCTGCCACCAACTAGAGCCAATTAACAAGTCTCTATGTACACTCTGGGTTTATTAATACATAATAACTAGTAAGACAATTATCTCGCATTCAACCATTAACATGTAAGTGTCTTGGGGGAGCTGGGTGTGTTGTAGGCGATTGAAATTGTGTGTAATGATGCTGCACCAGTTTATGGTCAATACGAGGGGTTTTCAATTGAAATCAATGGGATGAGACACCCACCCTTCCCTCGAGGGGACACGGCTGTTAGAGAAAAGCATTTGAACGCCAATTGCTTTAGACATAATACGCTCCCATTTTGTTGGATGTTTGCATTCTGTTTAATGGGCTTGATTAGACAGTTGGTGATTGACTCCATCTATGGCAGACAAGCTGGTGACATTGTGTCACAGCTCCCTCTCTACAGTGCTTCTTCTGTCAGCGATTCTGGCATTACTTTTTGTCAAAATCAGCGAATATCTCCTTGAGATCCGCTACCTGTCCATACAGTGGGTGCGCTGAAAAAAGACCAGTGTTCATACAGCCTAGGCTCTGTAAACGGGTATGTAAACAAGGATTATATTTAGTCTTTCAGTGACCTCCTAAAAACACTATATTAATAGGCTACATATGCAAAAAAAGGGGGCACACCGTAGCTAGCAACATGCGCTCCGTTTACGGAGCCTAGGTTGCTTATTAACACTGTATTATTTTTTCAGCATGCACATAGTACCAGACATGTAGTGGATTTTGAGGAGATATTCACTGATTTTGACAAAAATAATCACTGTCTCCACCTTTAATCAGACCTGTGCCACGCTCCCTTCTTTATGTTTTGATGTTACATCACCCAGAGCCGTGCTGTCTCCTCACTCTGGTGTGTGTGTGTGTTGTGTGTGTGTGTGTGTGTGTGTGTGTGTGTGTGTGTGTGTGTGTGTGTGTGTGTGTGTGTGTGTGTGTGTGTGTGTGTGTGTGTGTGTGTGTGTGTGTGTGTGTGTGTGTGTGTGTGTGTGTGTGTGTATACGTAACAAGGTGCGGGATTGACCTGGACATGCTCCTCGGTTAAAGAGAGAAACCGAGATGAAAGATGGTTTTAGTGCTACACATGACTCGCCATCCCTCATGGAAATTCAATTTAACCTTATACTGCCGAAGGCCTGCACAGACAATGAGCCTTCGCCGAATTATTCTCCATCTCAAACTTTCCTTCAGGGCTGGTGGAGGCTCATTAGATAATTTAATTTAGAATAGTTTATGATTTCCTCAATGAGAGGTGGGGCACGGGGAAAAAGAACATGTCACTCTGGAGAACAGTGACTCACAAGACTGATCTACCCTGCTCTGCCAAGGCATACAAGCTGCAGTGCAGAATGGGATAGCAGGCCCACCTGTGCTGTTAAAGATCACACTACCTCTGCCCCCTCTCTCTCTGTTTGTTTCATTTTATTGCAGACATCTGTTCCTCCTGAATATGATTAAGCTCTTCACACACAAAACAGCACACGCAAGGGCCAAACCTATGAATAATAAGCACTCATTTGCATATTGTTTGTAATGACTCATACGAAATGGACTGGGTTTTGGATGCAAGACTCTGACTTTAAAAAACAAAGTTAAAGGCCAAGCTCTTTAAAGATTATGGTTGCAATTAATATTCTACTTTTAAAACGCACATACATAGAAAAACAATTGTCCTCACAGGAATAAAAAGGAAGATAATTCATGTCTTTTAACTATAAAGTTGTTGTTGTTGTTTCCTATTTTCACTTGCCAATTCCTTTCCCTTTCATGTCCTATAAAGCCACATGTCCGCCAAATTTATTTTTAGACCACACCTTGAGGCAGTAACAATGTCACCTTCGTGTTGATTATTATCTCCTAATATGAATGTATTATACAGCATTGCAGGTTTTGCAGTGCCCGAGAAAGGGATTTTTTTTTCAAGAGTGCGGACAGACAGAGCGCATCAAGTGAGGCAGTGGCAGAGCTGCTGGAGTGAGAACCCACTGACACACTGGCAGATGAGGTTCAGGACCAGGCAGGTAGAAGAGAACAGTGACACTCACGTCAACCACAAACTGAAAAAAATGCCTTGGGCTTATAGCTGGCAGCAAGGCGTTATTATGAAATCAACAAGAGTCACATTGGAAAGAATGATGCTTCACACTGACAATATGTGCAGCTAAAAATAACACATTACTGAGTGTGAAAGAATGTAGGTGTATTGTTTTGTGGATGGTGCGAAAAATGCGTTAATTGAGTTAGTTTGTTTGTTTGTTTGTATGTGTGTGTGTGTGTGTGTGTGTGTGTGTGTGTGTGCGTGTGTGTGTGTGTGTGTGTGTGTGTGTGTGTGTGTGTGTGTGCGCGTGTGTGTGTGTGTGTGTGCCTAATCGCAAACATTTCAACTTCACGGTGTTGTGGGTAATGGAAATAATTAGACAATTGTATTGTTTTTTGTTAATTTGTCTGCTGCACATACTGATTTATTTAAAATCTCATGCGAAGGTGTGTGTATGTCTGTCTGTATGTGTGTTTGTGTGTGTTTGTGCATTGATGACTGTGTGTTTACAGAGCTTTTAATGATTTGGGAAATTCCACCAGTTTTATCTAATGGGCTTTAGCCAGTGAGGGGTCTTTCAACCCAAGCTACAAACATTAACATAATTGAATCAAGAAAATAATGCGTTTTCGAGAAAATTGTATTTTTAAAAGGCAGCACAAGTGAAAAAACTTTAACAGACTGTGCACAAGTGATTTGAATGATATCCTAATATTTAAATTAAGACGCCAGGTGGGGCCCAGGTGACACCTTTTGAAATAATTACCAATCATACTACTTTGTATTGTATGTGTGTGCGTGTGTCTGTGTGTGTGTATGTGTGTGCGCGTGTGTGTGCGTGTGCGTGTGTGTGTGTGTGTGTGTGTGTGTGTGTGTGCCTGTGTGTGTGTGTGTGTATGTGTGTATGTGTGTATGTGTGTGTGTGTGTGTGTGTGTGGACCAAAGGGAGGGAAAAGAAAAGAGAGTGTTCACATCTTATCCCCTGTGTGAGTAATGAGATACTGTTTCAATTTCTCAACTTCACGGCACGTATTGTTATTGCTTCCTCCTTTGAATACAACGCATCCCATCAGAAACAGATTGAATGGTGCTGAGAAAGGCCATGTCATCCTTGTGGGACCGGCGTACGCATAGGGAATAGGTCTTTTGTGTATCCTACCCTCTAATCAAAATACTATGGAAATTCATTAATGGTCTACTGCACAGTGACGCCCACACTGATACATCGGCATTGTGTCAAACTTTTCTGCTGAAAAGCGAAGAACCACGAGAAACTTTGCACAGTTATATATCAGGTATTTTCACTGGAAGCCAAGCTGCTGCTTTGGAGAGCGATCTTTATTACATTTTAGTGCTGAATGCCACTGCTGGTTTAATCACCATTATTTCTGTCATGATTTTACAGCGCGTGAGCGGTTCATTATTTTCTGTGAGGTCTCTGTTATAAAAAGGTCAGTGCTGACGCTTTCCTGACAAGCAAATGTACAGTAGCTCTATATGGAGGGAGAGCTAGAAACACACCAAACTTGCACACGTGTTGATTGGGGTGAAGGGTTAGCGTGTTAACGTGTTGTTCCCGCAATTCCACTGAAAGATTAGCTCATCTCATCTTCATGCACTTATTATAATTAAGTACATCTCAAGCTTTGCTGGTGCAATCTGACTCATCATAGCAATGGCTTCCCACTTGCAGGACCTTAACGGTACATATACTCCTTCTTAAAATGATTATTGCAGATCGTTCAGAGTTCCAGAACATCCATGTGCCCACAATCTGTTGTGGACACATGGATGGATCGTTGCTAACTCTTAAGGCATATGCCCAGTGGTAGTGGGCGACTTGTAGTGCCTCTGAAGTGAGAAAAAATTACTTTAAGTGGATCTTTGGCAATATGGTTAGTCATTTCAATTGACTTGCAGCCAAGTCAAGAGAATAAATTCCACTTTTAGTGTTTTTCAAATCCTGCACTGCACTCTAATGAACACATTTTAATGTAGCCCTTCTGAATTAACAATGCGTGTTCAATCGCAATGTTCAGTGTCGATACTAATAGTAGCTGTGAAAGCTGTAGGCAAAAATCAAGAAACATTTTGCACATAAGCTACTGAAGACAAAGACAGAGTTTTACAGAAACTATATAGTTTCAGTGTTAGGAGTGTATAGAGCACAAGATGTTCAGGTGCTTGGTAAAGACTTAATATCAACATTACCAGGCTTGTTTAGATTGATGTGGTCTGTTCAGCTTTGGAACTTATTGGTGTTGGATGCTGGCTGCCATGTTTCTATGGTTGTGGTCTCAATAGCAGTGACTGATAGGAACAATTAAAATGTGTTACGTTATTCAAAGAAATGTGCCTAATTATACGTTTTATATCTGTAATACAACATACAACAACCTTTAGAGATGAGATGAAACAATATGCATCTACGGTATAAGCCCTGACATGTTCAAGTGGGCTCTGTCAGTGGGCCCTCTGAATCATTCAGCCCAAGGCAATGTCTAACTTACCATACAATATATTTTAAGACTGAAATCCTGTTATTAAGCTGCCAATTAACCTCTCTCCAAAAATAGCATAGATGCGTCCTTGTTTCCATAAATGACACACCAATCCATGAATACAAAAATACCAAAACAAGTTTATTGTTTTTTTTTCTCCCTAGCCTGAGGCACTATAAGCTTAAGAAGAAAGCTTCAAACTTGTTTTATGGTCTTCACAACAAATGATTACATGTACTGCAGTAGGTAATTTGGCCTAACATTTGGTACGGTTTATACTGGAGTGAAATCCCAGAACAACTGTTTTATCTGTATAAACTGTCCTATCCTATCATAACATAAGAAATATGATATTTCATCTTCAAACAATAATCTTTGTATATGTGAATTCATGCTTTAATATCAATTGAGCTCTGCCGTGCTCTAAAAAAAATCAACAGTTGCAATAATGCTCTTCACATACGTGTTGTAGTTACCATGTCAACACGTTTAAATACAGAAGTATCATATGCATTCAACAGTATGTGTTGTGTCCGAATTAGTAATGTCATTCTTGGCTGCTAAAGTCTAATTATCTAATAGGTTTTATTTATTCATGTTGTTTTACTATGATACTTTTGGTCGCAGCCAGACTTTTCTGGTCAGATGCACTTCAGTGGTGAATGGCCCATGTGTGGATGCATGGGTGTGTTTGTAAGGATTCATATATACCCCAGCTCTCCTAACAAGTACTGAATTAGTAATGAGAACATTGGTTGCTCCTGTGTGTGGCACATGAGAGAGAGAAGGAGGAGTAGTGGGTGCAGACACTGTAGAAATACAGAAGTGATAGAAGTGAAATTGCGCCAACATGTTGAGCTGGATTCAATGGAAAGCTAATATCAGACTGAAACTTGAAGTGGGATATCTCTGTCTAAGATACAACTTGTTTTTTCATCTGATAAATTGTTTTTCCCCCCTTTTGCAGACATCAAGGGGCCAAAAGAGTTGTGCTATCTTAAAAGTACAATGAAACACTCCTAAAATGGTATTGTGGTATTATGTGGTTCCCAGACTGCTATAGCACATTCACAGCAATTATCTATTTTACACACTTTCTGATGGTGGCTTAGAACATTAATCTCTCTTGAAGCCACACTTAAACCCTTAAGGTGCAGTGGGAGACTGCTGGTAAGTTAAGTTGTCGGGGTGAGTCAGAATGTTTCTTGATTGTGGTTGGTCGCTCTTAGCAGAGGCCAAATTAGATGATATGAAGAAAAATATGAGCTCGGCTTGGACTCTCATTGTTTCTTCATATAACCTGCCATAAATAAATACCATGCTGCATTTACTAAGGAACTCAGCTAGTATGATATTTTACATCTTTATTTTAAATGTGTCAATTAAGATATTTCTGTGTAAGTTTCTAAACATAAATGTACTATGAACTGTTCTAAACACCCTCTTATTTAAGCAAGCTCAGGAAGAAACAGGTTTTTATGAAGTACATATAGCTTGTGATATTCCACTTTTCCACTCTGTCTTTCAAATCTCTCCTGAACTCACCTGAATGCATTTGAATGAAGCCATTCTGAATTAGCAATATGTGTTCAATTGCAGTTATTCAGTGTCGATGCTAATAGTAGCTTTGTGATGTTGAGGGTGTGATGGTTTTGCATATGACACCAGCCTGTGTCACATATGAAATATATGAAAAATATATTACCATATCATATGAAATTAATGCCATGCTGCCTTTGTACTGAAAACTCAACTATCAAGTGATTCCTACATCTTCATTCTAATTTACAAATTTGTAAAATATGATTTTCCGTGTCATTTTCTAAACATTGGTAAAAGAATATCATACAACATTGAAAAGTTCCCTTGTGTTAATGTATTTACTCAAAATGTATATATATTTTTAAATCGTGTCAATAAGTAAAGATCCCATCTCATTGGCTGTGAAGGGAAAGCACAAATGTTCATTGCACACGTTTGGTCTGATTTGAGTTTACAATTTGTAGTACGTTAAATATACTCCTTTCTTTAGAAATTGCTACGATAACAATTCCCCTCTTTTTCTAAACACTTAAACAAACTATTGAAATAAAATATAACTCTCTAAACATAGTTTTATGGGACTTGGTCTATATCCACAAATGTTCATGGTCAATTTATTCGATCAAAAGATGACAACGCTTAATATGGACATTTAAATGTTTTAATTGTATGTTGCAATTTCAAGTTTCTCTTTTTTTGGTACAAAATATTCCATGCAGCATTAGTGATTTCAAAAGTGCAAAACGGGTCAGAAAATCACTTTACAGATCAATTATAGCGAGCATGCCAAACAGGAATCACTCCATAAAGCTGTGGTGGAGGTCTTTCAAAACGTGCAAGATTTCAGTATTTAGAGTGTATTTACCAAACAAGACCAAGAAAAATACTTTGTATAGAGAATGCCCACATATCCATCACGTCCACGCAGCACACTGGCAGACGTGGAACTATAAGAATTCACAATCATGCTTTTTGACAGTTTTTAAAAACATTCACGAACAAAAGAGAGAATACAATAAAAATGAGGTAAAAGCTTGTAAACATTTTCGTCACTTGTTCAAGTTGGCAACATTAACTGCACTCTCCACGTGTAAACAATTGCCCGTGTTTTTACGCACAAACTTTACGCACAAACATTGGTCGCTGGACTACTTTCCTGTAGTCGTTTATCGGAAGGAGAAGTCAAGTTTTTGCATATCTTTACTTCACTATGACACAGATTGAGCATCTTTGAGGAGAACATGCAGATGTAGATATTGACCGGCGGTAGTAAAACGCGCACCAAGTCAGTGCCAATACCGGAACTCCGCTTCAGTTCTCCAAAGTATACCTGCTGCTCTCCATGCCCTAGCTAAGCCCGATCATGACCGTGTCCACGTCTTTGGAAGGTCTCCGCTCTTTAACCAGGAAGTTAATCATGCTCTCCGATTTGATCATTAAGTTGCACCCGAGGAAGAATATACCAAACACGACCGTGAGTGACAACACGCACAGCACCGCAATTTGCACCACACGCATCATGAAGAGTTTGCGCTCAGCACCAAGCACCAAGGACCCTCCGCCGTCGCCGGTCACCACGTTGTCGGTACCGTTGCCGCTGTATGTTGCCAGAGTCCCGGCGAGGGTCCGACTCCCGTTAGACAGCGCGCCCTGGGTCAGGTCGAAGAAGGAGACGTTCATATTTCCTCGTGGGTTATCAACAAATGGACACGCGACTCCCGTTCGCAGACACACAGTCTCACCACGAAATCTGGTCATGTGACTGTTCAAACAAAAAGAAGACGAAACACCCAAAAACTATACGCCGTTTTTAGGTCCAAATCTGCAGGCAAACATCGGGTTCTGATACAGTCTCAGTGCGTAACAACCATATCCACATCACAGGAACATGCAGTCCAACAGTAAGTTTCTTCAACTCAAAGTCCACGTTTGTCTCTCTTTGAGTGGGTCTTCTTAGACAGTACGCAAGGTGCAAAAAGTGTCTTCCCCTAGTGTAATAAGAGACAGTCTCTTTGCGCCTGTGCTCGCTCGTGCGCGCTTCTTTTGTGCCAAGTCTCTGGTGCGTTTTAAAGTGATTATGAGTCCCCTGTGGACTACACCACACTCCACACCAGGGGAGGTAGTCAGATGGCTTCAGATAATGCGCATGTACAGAAAGTAGAAAGGAAGACAATCTCAATTTGATTTATTTTAATCTCCATCTGGCATTTACTCATCAACTCTCTATTTTCAGATAACAAATCCTCTTATTTTATTGTGAATAACTGCCACTGAAGTAAAATACACATTTTCAAAGAATGCCACTTTTTATTACAATGTTATCTCCTGTTTTTTATGCTTTGTATTCATGTTTATTAATGCCTATTTATGAACTGTATGATGCTGTTTTTATTTTCTACTGAACGCAGAATAAATTGTCCTTTGGGGACAATGAAGATTATCAGATCAAATCAAATGAGATATTTCTTCTAATGCAAAATGCAGAATTTAGAATTAGATGCACATGTTTCTCTCTCAGATCTGTAAAATCTTTTAGTTTTTCAAATAAGTGGTATTTTCCGTAGTCTCTTACTGTATTTCAAGGACATATGTTTTCAAGAAGACTGAATGTCTGACCTGTATATCTTGAGTGTCCTGTCCTCTTCAGAAACCAACTTGGCATGTATTTATGCACATCAATATCGCCTGAACGCCTCAGCAATATTGATTAAGAACAGACATCAACTTTAAGGGCTTCTCATGAAAGTGTTGAAAATCATTTAAAACCTGAAAAAATAATTTCAAGCTGAATTAAAATAAGAAGACTACCGTAATTTTCTAGTTAGAGAGGTATTTCAGAATCAGTATCAGCTTGACTCCATATTACACTCGCAGCATGAAGGTGGGATATCGTTCTCCATATGTCATGGCATGTTACATTCAAAGCCAGACACACACAGACAGATACAAATGAAGATAGACAAATACATTAAAAAAAGTATTCATGGAGTTTAATGTCTGCCGCCGAGGAAACTGTCACTGGAATTTAGGGACCTAGAGAGAGAGCGAGAGACCAATATAGAACCATAAGCTATAACTTAGCAAAGGAGACAGAAATTAATAAACTGTGATTGAACCATGGTAAATATTTAGCAGAAATATTGGCTCTCCGGTGCCTGCCCTGCTGTTTCCTTTCTTGGCAGCTACCGAAATGAAATCCCTGAGCAGCAGACAGCTCTCTGTTTTTATTGGAATGTGTTATTCTTACATCACTTTATTTGTGTGTAACTATTTCAGCTGCTCAGACAGATGGGGAATAAAAAGATTAGAAAATCAATGTGATCCTTAGGAAAGCATGTTTGACTGTAAATGTAGCCTATATCCTATTGACGAAATAAGTGAACATTTTGGTTTCAAAGAGAGTATTCCCCTACAAAGCTAATGTTATTCACACACTCACATCCTCCCCCTCTGTATCCATAATGTAAGGTTTAATTCTATGATGTCAGAAGTTCCTTTTGTTTTGCTGTTGGTTTAACAGCCTACATTATACAATGTGCCTATTTCCATCTACCAAGCAATGAATTGTTTGACATGAAAGATATAGCAATGAGTTTTGAATGAACGAGCTCAAGAAAATGGTTCTCTCTCTCTTCTCTCTCTCTCTCTCTCTCTCTCTCTCTCTCTCTCTCTCTCTCTCTCTCTCTCTCTTTAGGTCAGCAGTTAATAAAACATAATGTAAATTTTATTTA